>NC_043716.1:28434007-28517020 GCF_006229205.1 Suricata suricatta
CTGAGAATGAACTGAGGGTTGAAGGGGAAGGGGGAGGGGGGAAAAGAGGTGGTGGTAATGGTGGAGGGCACTTATGGGGAAGAGCACTGGGTGTTGTATGGAAAACAATTTGACAATAAAATATTACGGGAAAAAAAAAGTCACTCATATTTTTGAGTCTCCCTCTGTGGATGACGGTCTTCCAGATCTTGACACTGGCCATAAACTTGCTGGTTATTCTGACTGTCCAAGGAGGGGATGTTAGTTATACGTTTTCTTCATGGGACCCTGGAGCTTGTGATAGGCTTTGTATCTAATTTTACTTGGGTGCCTTTGGCAAGCCATTAACTTCTTCTGGACTCAACTGTACAAAGAAGAGGTTGGACTAGATGATGCCTAAGGTCCCTATTAGCTCTGACACTGTGATTTATTTTTGAAGGACACTTGGAAAATTGGTGGCACTTGACGTCCAGGTAGAAGATATTCATTGTATGAATACTGCAAGGTTAAGGTCTGATTATTGAAGTTTTATTTATCTGTACTTAAAGAATAGTCTTAAAGAATATTCACAACACAGAGTAGAGTCTGAAACTATGACAGACTGCCATGTTCAGAGTGACAGGCAAGCTAGAGTGAATAGTATGGTCAAGAGCCATTTTCCATTGCTTGCTATTCTGGATTTGGCAGAGTATTCAGTGCTGGTAATGAAAACCTCTGGTTGAGCTTCAGCCTTTGTTAGGCAGTGAGTTGGGCAGGATAGTCAACAGTGAGCAGGTCATGAGGGTGCACTGAGCATTGTAAAGGGAGAGAACTGAAGTTCAGTAGGTAAAACCAAAGTGGGAATCCCAGAGGAGAGTTGGGCAAATTTTCTTGTTGGGATTGTTGCCCTCTCAGCTGGCTTCTACTGGTCCTACCTCGTGTAGCACTCTTGTCTCAAAGTTATCTTAAGGAAACTACTGACTGTGGATGGCTTTTAGAGTGCCTTCTAGGGGCGCCTGGGTGGCTCAGTCGGCTAAGCCTCTGACTTCAGCTCAGGTCATAAGCTCACGTTCGTGGGTTCAAGCCCCACATCGGGCTTTGTGCTGACAGCTCAGAGCCTGGAGCCTGCTTCCGATTCTGTGTCTCCTCTCTCTGCCCCTCCCCGTTCATGCTCTGTCTCTCTCTGTCTCAAAATAAACAAAAACATTTAGAGTGCCTTCTAAGGATAGGAACTGTGCTTTTCTATCTTTTGCTCTTGGGTCTGCAAAGAGTAGCCACTCACTAGTGATTACTCAGTGAATGAATGAATGAATGAATGAATGTTACCTAATTCTTTAGGTCTCTGCCCTCCAACAGAGTGATTAAGTAAGATAATGTAGATGAGTGCACTATATAGAGTGTACATCATGCACTATATAGAGTATACCTTGTTATCAAGTTTAAAGTTGCTACAATGATAATCATGTTTATTGCATGAGGCTGAATGTGGTCTCCCCAAAGATATATCCATGTTTTATAATCCCTGGAATTTGTGAATGTTGCCTTCCATGCTAAAAGAGTAAATATTTATTACCTTGTCTGCCACAATACCTGATTAAGGATTTTGAGAAGGAAGTTTATCTTGGATTATTGGGACGGACTCTATTTCAATGACAAATGTTGTCCTAAAGACATTCTTATAAGAGTGAGGCAGAGGGAGGTTGGCAGACAGAAGAGGAGGAGGCAGTGTGGCCACAGAGCCAGAGATTGAAGTGATGTGGCCACAAGTCAAGGAATGCCAGCAGCCACCAGCAGCTGGCGGAAGCAGAGAACACATGCCCCCCTCGAGCTTCCAGAGGGAGTATGGCCTGACCCATATCTTGACTTCAGACTTCCAGTCTCCAGGACTGTGAAAGAATAAATTCCTGTTGTTGTAAGTTACCTGGTTGGTGGTAATTTGTCTCAGCACCCCTAAGAAACTAATACAGTTATTAATAATCCACGTATTCTCTTTGGATAAGACTATTTCAGCCTTATTGCTGAGGATGGATAGTGAGATTTAGTGTATAAATTTTAAAATTATCTGTGTAAATAATATTTACTTTTTATTTTTTCTCAGTGATGAAGTGAGGAAGTATTAACTGAATAAAAATTTAAAACATTTGTACAGGGAGGCCTGTGGCCCGAGTTTAGCAGACTTAGCTAAGTAGCTCTAAAAGAAGTACAATTTTCACCCATTTTACCGTGTACTGTTGATCTAAAAATAACTGACAACATAATCCCCCTGATTTTAAGGTCCAAATTCAGCTTCTAAAGACTTGCTGACACATTTTTAAAAAGAAAGACCATGAACTCCCTTGGTCTGTTGGTTAAAAGTTCTGCATCCATTTCTCACCCTGCCCTTTAAAATTTTTGGTTTTCATCCCATAAATTACACCCTTTCTCTGTGCTCAGGCAAGATAATATTTTTATTAAAATGTAAAGGTGATTGGTTTTCTCACAGCACAGTTACAAGGTGCTTGAGGGGATGATAGATTGGCTATATTTAATGAGCTGTGTTTCTATTACAGCTTAGGAGCATTTGAAGCATTACAGTATATAAATTATAGCCTAATTGCCCTTTAGGCTTTAGCAGCTCAAAATATGCCAAGCTCCAAGTCTCTACACTTTGACATTTCTGCTGTGTGTGCTGTCTATAAAACCTGTATACCTTATCTATGATTTTCTACACCTCCCCTGCTCCAGGCCCTCCCCTTTTCTGGCTGTACTCTTTGGCTTCTTTTCCTCACTGTATTTACATAGACTCCCTTGCTCTTTACAATGTTTGGTTTGTGTAGTGACTTCAACACTGTCTTAGATCTGGAATCATACAAATGCTCTCGTGGCTGGCGGTTGCCTCTGCAGGTTATGGTGTGTGGTGGGCTGAGCTGTGAATGCCAATGGGTGAGTGGCTGCAGCTGGTTTTCATTCTGAGTGAGAGAGAGATTGAGAAGCCCAACATAGATAAGGTGAGAGATGATACTGCATTATCTCTCGTCAGTGAAGTTATCCATGTTGGGTAGAGCAAAGCTGTCCACTGAAGGCTTGGGTACAGGAGATGGTCTGGGTTTACCCTATCCTAGAAGTGATTTTTTGAACTCTTTGGAAATTGGCTTTTATCCAAGTCTACGTGTACCTGGCTGACTGGAAGGAGAGTATGTAGAGGGGCTCTCAAGTTACCTGCTTTGGGAGACTAGAACAGGCTGCAACTCTGAGGAATTGCTGGCCTGGCCTGCCTTTATCCATCCCACTTAATGGTGTGATGAAAGGGAAGAGAGGAAAAGGCAGTGGAGCCCTAGGCTGGGTGAAAAAGACTGGAGCAAGGAGTAAGAGTGGGAATAAGAGTAAATAATGGAGTGAAGAACTCCTGAGGGGTCTGGGACTGAGAAAGACTGAAAAAAGTCAGCTTTCTTGTTGGATGAACATATTGGATTCAGGGAGGCTTAAGTGGAATAAAGCAGAAACAGAACCTAAGTCATGGGTATAGAAGTACTTCTCTAAAAATATTTATGGTTGTTAAAGATGTCATGAAATATTAGAGCCAACCAGGCCCTTTGAAGTCATCGAGTCCAACACTTTCATTTAACATATGAAAAAATTGGGGCCCTGGAGAGCAAACAAACTGTCCATTACTCCTAGACCTATCAGTAGAACTCAGGTCTAAAAATGTATGCTTATTGATTTCTGGTCATTGCTTTCTTCTGCTCAACTGTCTGTTATATTGGGTTCAAAAAGGTAAGCCAGTCTTTCATGTTCTCATTCCTCATTCTTCCCTTTCCCACCCTTTCCCCATATTGATGTTCACGTTTACTGGAAATGAAATAAATGCCATAAATGTTTGAATTTTTAAATACTACATTCTCAGGTTAAGAAAACATGTAATTTCTTAAAAAGGTTTATTTAGTCTGAGAGGATCTCATTTACAAAATGGGAGAAGTAGAATAAGATTTGTTTGCTCACCATTTGCAAGTGTATTATAATATCTTCTTCCTGAGTTCTCAGTAAATTCCAAATCAGAGCATTGTTCTTCCTTATCAGCAAATAAATGAACACATAGTTTACTGCATACTTACTATGTGCAGACTGTGTGCTCCGTGCTTTACGTGTGTTATCTTATTGAATTCTCTCAGTAACACCGTGTGCTAGTAGTAGTATTACCTTCCCTATTTTACAGATTAGGAGGTTGGGATTTAGAGAAATTTATTTGCTCAGAGGACACAGCATTCCTCTCCTAGATGATTATAAAAGCTTCATATTTGATTTCCCTACTTTCTGTCTTCTCCTTAAATCCAGGAATGATATGCAAATTATCTAGTGAGCATAGCCAATGAGTGCTTACTATAAATCAGTATGGCCATACCGCAAAGGATTATTCCTCAGCTTGAATCTATCCTACATAGATATGAAGGCCCATAGCTTACTTTCTCCAAGACTTTGGCCAGGGCCCTCTAACCTACAGAATAAAGTATAAATTTCTTACCATAGCTTTTAATAAAGCCCTTGAGATCTGATCTCATTGCTGCTTTCATTCTTGCCTACTTTCTCACTACCTTCACTCAGTTTATGCCCCAACCAATTGACTATTCACCATTCCCAAAATACCATTTTTCTATTCTTCTGCCTTATCTGTTTATACTTTTGCTTTGAATGCCTCTAAGTCTGTTTCTCCTTACTATAGTCTAAACTGCAACCCTCCCCCCCCAACCCCGACCCAGCTTGGGTATCAGTTATATCCTCTATGGCAACTTTTCTTATACCCAAAAATGTAAGTAAATTTTTACTCTTTGTGTTGACAAAAAAATTTTTTTGGTACTTTTCTTTTGGTACCTAACTCATTTTAAAAATAGTATTTATCCCCCCTTCCCCCCTTTAGTCCTCAGAGGTGATGGTCATGGATGGGGGCACTTGTGGGAAAAAGCACTGGGTGTTATATGGAAACCAATTTGACAATAAACTATTATAAATTAAAAAAATAAAAATAGTATCTAGACACATTTCTTATCTACCCTACTGGACTTCAAACTCTTTATAGTCAGGGACCATATCTCATTGAACTCTGTGTCTCTCTTGCAGTGCCTGATATCTGGGTGTTCAACAAATATTTACCAAATTGAACTGAATATGTATTGTCATGATATTTATCATGGGCTATTGCTATTACACTCATTTTGTGATTTGGTGAATATAGGCAGAAATATCATAAGATTTGTCCAAGGGACATAGAGGCAATTTCAGGTGAGATTCAAGTTGTCTTGGTAATTAATTAGTGCCCCTGTCACAAGAACCTGAGGTGTTACCTTAAGGCTTCTCCAGGTAAGATCACAGGCAGGGAACACGTTTTCTGGTCCCGGTAGCCACACATTAGTGTCAGCTCTGCCAGAAAGAAGTCTAAACCATGGGGAATCTCAGATCCAAATGGATTTGAGTTAACAAACTGATGGGTCATCTTCTTCTCTTTTTGCTCTGGGATATTGAGTTAATACAATTTTTCTCTCTGTTAGAATTATCAGTGGGCTACCGGGTAAGAATAATAATCTGATCAATACTTCCTCTGGCAGTGGTTTTTCTCTCCAATATGGGAATCCACTGCTGCCCACCATAGTGACTGATGCAGTCCTTAGTAACACTGTGATTTATATGGAGGTTTTTCTTAAGCCTTTGTTTAAAAACTCACATCTTTCTGAACTCTACATTTTAACAAATCAGCAGGCTCTAGCATACTGTGGTCTTTAAGTAAACCCAGATTGCTGTTCTTTCTCATGCTTGGTTCTCATCCCCTCCACCCTGCCCCTTCTCCCTTCCTTCTACCTACGAAGAAACAAACTATTACCTGAATGAAATCTAAAACTTGCTGGTGTCTTTGTTTGGCAGCTGCAACCTCGCTGTCTGAGATCGCTTCCCTCAGGGCCTGTTGGGTATTCAGAGAATCCAGGTCCACGACAGCAGAGAGGCGGCAATACAGACTAATAAATTTCTCCCTGTAGCTGCAAAAATGAACTGGAAAATGGACAAGCAAAATAAAACATGTTAAGATCTGGTATCAAAATAGAGAAATTCATACCTCAGAGAAAACAAGTTGAATGAAAACATGATTTATTAATCCTATCAGTGGAAAATATTAAGCCATAAATAAATTATAAATGTGCTCTTTAGGGGCCAGTTGTCTGGCTTTAGTCAGACAGTATTCCCTTTTAAGGTTTACCAAGTCCTGGTAAGGCATGGGGAAGTGGTGTTGGCTCAAGCTGCAGTTTACGTTCAGCTCCTAAAGTTGAGGCTGTGTGTGTGTGTGTGTGTGTGTGTGTGTGTATACACATACACATACATACACATCTGTGTGTGAATATATATGATATTTTACATATATATACACATATATATATATTCTGAGAAAATAAATTTGCTTGTCACTTTAAAGGAAAAAAAGTCAAGTATTAATTGGAAACCTAGTTTTGATTTCCATGTCTGATTTCTAGTTAGTATCTTATGTGCTTCTTTTCAAGGCCAAAAGTCCCAGAATATACAAGACACACTTTTCTCAAGGTGTCTTTTGTCTGGCTGGACAATGTCCCTGAGGTCCTGGTGTGAGCGGTTTTGATCCTTCTCTTGCCTTTCTGCTTCCCAGCTTCCCTGGAAGGAGATAGACCATTTTTGTCTTTGGCAGACTTGGCCTTCCTCTCTTGAAAGATAATGGGCAGAGGCCAGAGGAAACAGTCTAATCTTCATCTCCATCCTGGAGGAGGGAGAGAGGAGTGTGGGACTCAGCCTCATGCAGGTATCCTGAGGTGATCAGATTTTCCATGCTTCTCTATCTGGCTCTGATCACATACCGTAACATTAGATTCCAGTGAGCTGAGGAAAGCATCCTGGATCATAATGTAGTACCAGGCTCTTCCTGGCCATTGTTGAATTTGCAGGCTCACTTTCCAGGAACCACATTTACTCCCTATCTCCCACTGCACCAATTTGTTCCATGCTTTGAAAATAGGGCTGTTATAACTCCACAAATTTGTGGAAACATTTCTATTCTTCTTTAGTGAAGAATTCTAGGAAGAACATCTAATTACTACCCTTGGGCCTCTTTGCAGTTGATTCCAAAGACCCAGACCTGGACATTTAGGGAAGCTAAAACCACACTACCTTAGAATGAGACATCGTGTCGTCTCTGCACCTCAGTAGGAAGCCCTACTTCTCTGTATAGTGAGAAAGTTCTGTGCACTTTACAATGGCCATCTTACCCCACTGCCTACTTGCTTGCTTGATTTCCTCCTAGGATGAATCTCTGGTGTGTGTAAGGGTAATCTGCTCTGTTTGTATTCCCTCATATGGAAGTGGAAGAGAAGAATGGTGTGAGGGCTTCTGTGGATCATCCTTATTCCACGTGTGCACCATTTCATGGAGGTGTTTCTCAGTTCTAGGCTGGATTTTCTGTCTGGTGTCAGATCCTGCCTTCCCACTTCCTGTGTTCTAGCACCTCTATGCCTAACACACGGAAGAACTGATTTCATAGAGCCTCTCCGGAAATAACAAACTATTGAGCTCCTCCAAAACATCTACTTTTCATGCTATTTCCCTGCTTAAAACCTCTACAGAGCTTCTTTTTGACTTGAGAACAAAAATCAAACCTCTTTTTAAAAAATTTTTTTACTATATTTTTTTTTTGAGAGAGAGAGAGAGAGAGAGAGAGAGAGAGAGAGAGAGAGAGAGAGAGAGAAAATATGAGCAGGAGAGGGGCAGAGATAGAGAGGGAGACACAGAACTGGAGCAGGCTCCAGGCTCCAGGCTGTCAGCCCAGAGCCCAACACATGGCTCAAACCCATGAACTGCAAGATCATGACCTGGGCTGAAGTTAGATGCTTAATGGACTGAGCCACCTAGGCACCCCAAACCTCGAATCACCATAAGGAAAACACCTTTCAATATAGGATTTGAATATATCTTCAATCATATCTTCCATCGTGCAACTACCCTTCAGCCTTCACTGGAATGAATCCTAAACTTTGATCAGGCTGAATTTATTACAAGTCCTGCTACACTTCCATACTTTCAAGGGTCTTCCAATACCCTTTTCTACCAAGAACTTCAGGTCATACCAATATTCTCAGGGCAGTTTCTTCTGATACTCAAAGATTCAGTTTAAGAGTCTTCTCTGCAGTGAAATCTTCACTGACACCTCTTCCTCTGCAGGTGGAATTAGTTTTTTTCTCTTTTGTGCTCCTGGAGCACTTGTTTCTAAATGTATCAGAACACTTACCCTGCTTCATTATAATTCTGTGTTTACTTGACCGCCTTGGTATTAGACTGTGATTTCTGGGAGGGCAAGAGCCATGTCTCCTATTTTTATTTCCTCAAAATCTGGAACATTATAGCTTCTCAATTAATGTTTATTGATCGAATGAACAGCAATAGCAACACAACGAAAATGCATGCCCTAGTCTGAAGAGGGCAGACCCTTCCTCCAAAGTGTCCTCTTTCCCTCTGTTCTCTCTTCTCTCTGTGCTCTGGATTTTCCTGTTTTGAAAGGTGTATTTCAGGTCTGTGATATTTACTGGCAGCTCTACAGGAAAGAGTCACCATTACTTCGTAGCTTACTCTTGACCCTTGTAACTCCCTGAATGTGTCTTTATGCCTTTCAAGGAGGGATTATATCCTGTTAGCACTTGACAGATGTCCTCTCTTGGCTGGAGAGTGAAGAGAGTGAAGTGTCTCACAGTCTGCCTTTCCAAACCAAGTAGGACAAAAAAAAAAAAAAAAAGAAAGGAAATAAAGAAGAAAAATCAGTTTTTTCCTTCTTTCTAAAATATGAAGATATGGAGAGAGGCCTAAAGAATTCCTTTAAAAGAAACACTATCAGTCCCATATGAATTCAAAATGCCAGGGTGTCCACAACTTTCTCTTGTTGTGTCTCCTTGTGGTAGGAGCCTTGGATCAGTGGGTGGTCTCGCAGTGCCCACACTGCCCCTCCCACCCCGTGCCACTCACCACAGTGAGCTGTAAGGACCTTTGAGCTGCAGCGCTTCACTCTCCCGGGCTAGTGGTTTTTATCCAGAGCCTTTAATGTTACTTTAACAAATGTTACTTTAACATAGTCTTTTGTGGTTTAGCAATGATACATTTGGTAGCCATCACAGAGGAGGGAAGGGTAGACTGGAAGCTTCTAATTTTTTTCTAATGTGAATCACATGCATTTAACAGACAGAACGGCATAGGGCACAACAATGCATTATCTGGACCACATGATTTGTTAGTAATTTATACACTATGTCTAATTTTTGGCGGCGCCGTTTCCCTCCCTCTTTTTTTTCTATATAAGATAGTGACGGACTAAAATGCATTCATCACCAACACTAGACCTGGGATTAGGAGTATCATAGAGTGGAAAGTACTTGGGTTTAGGTGTCAGACAGAATTGGATTTGAATCCTAGTTCTGTCAGTTACTACCTGTGTGGCAGTGGGCATGTAACCTCTGGGAGCCTCAATTTTCCCCACATCTAAGACTGATAGTAATGCCTTCTTAGGATTAAATCATATAACATACACACAGTGCCCAGCACAGTATGTGGCATATGTCAGAAACAAAATAATTTTTTTTCACACCCATGCCCCAACCCTTCAGAAAGAATGAGGCATTTCGGGTTAGAATATTCTTCTTAAGATCTTTAACTCAATAAAATCCTAGTAAGTCTGGGTCATGGAGCCTAGTTTGGAAGCAAAAGATCAATATGGTTACTTAGTTCCACGATTTCTTTGCTAAGGTGTCAGAAAGAACCTGGGCACAAGATGCCCCTCTAAAGATTCCTGGTAGTAAAGGAGTTGACAGTTGGAATTTAGGAATGGTATCCTAAATCATGAAAAATGGGCCTTAGGAATGAGGGTTGAGACTGTGCCATTTCTTGTAAGCCTGTGGCCTGGATTCCATTAGGCTCAATGCCTGGATATCCCACAGGCACCTCAAAACTCATCATTTGTCAAACTGAACTCATCATCTTTACCCTCCCCCAAACCTGTTCCTCCCCTCGTCTTTCCTATTTTGGTAGATGGCAACGTTATCCATCTCAGCACCCTATTCAGACTCTGTGGCTCCTCCATTTTGCTCTTCAGCCACATTAAATCAATCACAAAGTCCTATTGATTTTAACTCCTACATTCCTCTTGCCTCTGCTTTCTCTTCTGCACCCCTACTGTGGCAGTCTTGGTTCCGGGTCTTATCACTGCCTCCTGGACCACTCTCTCAACTGCTTATTGACTCTACTCCCAGCACCATCCCCCACCCTTGCTTTTACTGTTGTGCAATCTGTCTTCTTCAGAGCTGCTGAAACCCAACAAGACCATGTTGTTCCTTTAAAAAAATCTTTTCATGAAATCCCATTGCCTACACGATGAAGTCTAACAGCATAGGTAGCTGTTTGTAATTTTGACTCCTTTAATATTTAGTTTCATCTCCTGTCACTCTTCTCAGGTGCCTTAAGGATCTGGCGCAATTAGCCATGAAGAGCGTACTTAATTGGACTGCATTTCCTCAGATTTCCAAGCCTTTGTGCATGCTGTTCCTTCTGTTTAAAATGATTTTCCTTTTTAGCTCTGCCTTTTCTTTTTCTTTTTTTTTCTTTTCTTAGCATTTCTTTTTTCTAAATATATTTTTAAGGTTTATTTATTTATTGAGAGAGAGAGAGAGAAAGAGTGGGAGAGGGGCAGAGCAAGAAGGGGACAGGAGATTCGAAGTGGGCTCCATGCTGACAGCAGAGAGCCTGATGCGCGGCTTGAACTCAGGAGTCAGGAGATTATGACCTGAGCCAAAGTTGGGCCCTTAACTAACTGAGCCACCCAGATCTGGCTCCAATATTATCTCTTTAAGAAAGGGTCACGTGTCTTTTCTTTGAAGTTCAATAGCCCACCTCTTACAGCAAGGCTTTCATTATGTTAGGACTTTTGGTATGGATTTCTGTATCCTCTACTGGACTCCAGGCTTCTGGTGGGCAGACTTTGTTGTATTAACATCTGTGTGTGTGGCCCCAGCGTAGTATTTGGCATACAGTGGAAACTCAGAAATGTTTGTTGAATGAAAAATGCAGCCAAACACTTAACTATGAAATATATACCAGGCTTCAAACTGTTTTTAAAAAATCCGCCAGTTTTGTAATCTTGCTCGTCCAATCAATTTGAATCATAGAGCCAAGGAAATAAATCAAATCAACCTTTCTTATCGTAGGCCTGCTGTCAAGTGTGACTGCCCACAGGGTCAGGACAGGGCAACCTCCTCAGTGCAGACAAGGCAAATCCTCAAGATGCCACATTACTGGACAGAATTTCTAAGGGCTCATGACACTGCCTTTCCTTTTGTTTCTGGGAAGAGTTTAAATAGTGACCCTTGTCAGTCCCCAGGCACATGCTTTATTACTGCAGTGGAGTGCAGTCTCCAAAGGACAGGATGGGGGGAGTTTCAGCCCTCAGGCTATGGAGGGGCAGTGGGTTTGAAATTGCACCACTTTGCCTCAGCTCAGTGTCGCTCAGAGATCTCACAACGTATCTGTGACAGTCTCCCTGTGAGAGAGTAGCGTAAGGGTTTGCCCCAGTCTAGTCTTTGCTCCAGGAGACAGGGGGCTAAGCTCCTTTGTCCTTGCTAGATCTGTTTTGTGCTAGAATAGGCACAGACACAGTTTTCCATAGCTGGTTAGCAAGTTATTTATGATCACTCAGGCCACTGCTGGGAACATGGACAGTTTGCCAAATCTCATATCCTTTCATTGGGACAGGGATGAGTTGTACAAGTCAAACTGAAACATAATATACATTTTTTTAAATAACTTACATGTTCCCATAATTTGCACTTTTTCAAGCTTCATTAAATTCCTGTGTTCTTATGATTTTCTGAGTTCTGATTGAATTTTCAGTAATGTTCTCTTTCTCAGAAGTGCTTAGTGTGTCTGTTGATCTTTTACTATGGACCTATCTATGGAAGACAGAAATCCCTACTTGTACAAAAAACAAGTAAAAATTGCGTAGCATCTTTCTTGAGGGTTTAGGCCCACTATCACAAGCTCTTAGAAGTTCCTATAGAAATTGTTATTAAATGCTTAGTGGGCTAAAGTTTAATGGAAGAAGTATGATAATCAGTATGATAATTTGCTTGTGGAAAGCTCTGATTGCTTTGGGGATAAGATTGACTGTCATGATTCTTACTAAGGCTGAGCAATATTTTAAAAAATTGTTGCTAGTGGTGCTGAAATATAATAAACATTTTGCTAGAATGTATTAATTTCCTGCTACTGGCAATGTTTCCTCCTGATCTCTAGAAAAGACTAATGGAATTATGTATATCAGTGGAACCAAGCCCAAACAAGTGATCTTTTCTGGAAACTTATATATTCTCATTAACCAGTTGGATCACCTAAGGTATGGTAATGAAGGAGAACCAGGAGAATATGAAGGTCTATTTTATTCTAGGAAAAAACATCTTAAAGTCAGGAACTATTGAGACCCAAGGCATTGATCTATGGCTTGGCTTTCATAGATGAAGAATATTATCTTATAGTCTTATAATGTTTTAGTATTAAGAGGAGGTAAGACAAGTCAAAGAGGCCCTGTTGGCTTCTATTACTATGATAACTACATCTCTAGTTCTGTAAAGTCCTAAAATGTCTTTTTCTTTGTGTTCTCTGCAGTACTACTTCAAGTGTGGTCCATGGATTATGTCAGAGCAGTATCAGCTGAGTGCTTGTTAGAAAAACAAATTCTCTAGTCCCCATCCCAGATCGACTGACTCAGCATTTCTGGGGTTGGACTCCAGGTCTCTTTTAACATACTATCCAAGCAATTCTTATGCACATTGAAGTTTGGGAAGTGGTGGTTTAGGGCATCTTATCCTAAAGTGTATTTTCTTAGTTTTTTGTAAGTACCACACCAAAAATTGTTCCAATCATGGTCAAATGAATTTGGAAAATGCTGGGTTAAACAAAGTTAAGCTTTTTATTATTATTATTATTATTATTTATATTATTAATTTTGTAGGGGGCTACCAGATTTTGCATAGCTTCTAATATGTTACTCTACTGTTCAAAATTCTCTTGCGGACTTCCAGCACACTTAAACTACAATCCAGAGTCCTTATCATGGCCTGTAAGACCCTGCATGATCTAGCCATTGACTCTCTGATCTCATTTCCTATCTTTGTTGCTCTTGCTTACTACATTCCACCACACTGATCTTTTAGCCAAGCGCACTCTTTAAAGGCTTTCCACTTGTCATTCCCACTATAGGGAAATCTTTGGTCTCTCCTCACATGTTTATTCTTCAGAGACCTTCCCAGGTCATCGTATATAAAATGGCGGCTCCTGTCACTTCACACAGTCCTTTACCCTAATTTGTTTTTCATCATAGCCCTCACGACTGTATGACATGTACAGTTTTGATTGTTCAATTGTTTATTGTCTCCTCCACCAGAATGTCTGCTTTCTGGGGAGTTTGTTCATTGCAGATTTTTAGTACTTGGACTAGTACCTGACACATAGTAAGTTACTTAGTAAAAATTTACTGAATTAATGAACAAATGAATGGAGAGAGGATATTGTGGAGAGTGACAACAGTAGGACAAAGTGTGGCTACCCAGGAAAAGTGATTGAGCCTCCCAGAATGCAGGACATAGAGGACACTTTCAGGGCTGGTCCTCCAGGGTCTTGGGAGTCCTACACTGTTATGAATGATCCCAAATCATTGATCGTCACCATGAAGACCTCTGAGTGTTTTTGCTTGTAATCATGGAACAATAATGACCATTTCACACAGAATGGACTCTCAGCTCTCCAATGAAGTATTTTCCTTAGGTCCCTGGGAAATCATTCACTTTCATGGTTATTAATAGATACTGGCCAAATTTCTATTTGGTGCCCAACTTCCTCTCCTGCACTTACTGCCAAATGGACATGTCCACTTGGATTAATTCACACCTTAACATTCAAGATAGAGCTAAAAGCATCATTTTCTTCCTCAGCCATTATCCTCTTTGATTTCCTTGCTTTGGATAATAGCAGCAATATGCTCACAGTGTTTGAGGCTGAAAACCGTGAGAGTACTAGAAGTCTCTAGATTTCACCTTTTCTCAAACAGTTGCTCAGCTTTGTGTATTACTCCTGATGTTTCTTATATCTGTATTTGTTTCACTTTGTGGGGGGTGGGTTTCCACCGGAGTACTGGACCATTATAATTACTCCTAAACTATCCACCAACCCTGATCTCAATCCATCTTAAACATATTCGTCAGCCTGACTCTTAAGATACTCTCCAGTGTGGCCATGACTTGCCCATACCTCTATGTCCACTATTTCCTCACATAATTTCTCTGATCTAGCCAAACCAGACCACTTGTTCTTTTTTTGACTCGTTCTGAGATCTGTTCCATCTGTTTGCTCATTCTGCTTCCTTGGACAAGAAAACTTTTCCTACTGTCCATGTTTAGTAACATCTTGACCATTCCTTAACACCCACATCAAATACCTCCTCCAAGTTGGCTTTCTGCTACCCTATTTGAGAAAAATGTATTTTCTTTTTTTTTTTTAATATCACATAATACTTATGATTTTGGCACATTCTACCTCATTTAATAGTAATTTGTATCCTTATTTTGCTTCTACCACTGTGCTGAAAGCTCCTTGCAGGCAGAACCTTTGTCCTACTCATCTCTGAATCCCCAGAGTAGGTATCTAATATATATTTATCGACTTGAAATGAAATACCATGACCCAGACTATATTTTGTAACAGCAGTGCAATCATGTCATGGACTAATAATGTTCTTTGGATGGGGAACTCATTAGATGGGGTCATAGTCACATCCAGGCCTCTTGAGAGTGGCATGGCCAATGTTATTAATCATTTGACACAGAAAAGGTGCAGAAAGGTTAAGTGATTGCCAGTGTCACACAATAGGGGACCCAGGACTCTCAAGTCCCAGTCTGCAAGTCAGATTCAGGCTTCTCTTAATAAATCTTCCTCTTCTGGAAAATAATAATTGCTATTCTAGCTTTTTGGCATCTGACCTGCTCAGAGCAAGGGAAACAGAGAGGCTTAATCCATTTATCCTCAAGGGATAAATTCAGATTCAGATGCCCAGGTCTCAAAATGGCAGTTGCCCTGTCTGCTTCTAAATCTGGTGGCTGGGGAGCAATCCAAAGAGTGTCTGCCTCCATTCCACCCATCTAGGCACTCACCCTCCCACAAATCCTACAATTCATTTGAACTGATGGAATTCTTGCTAATTGCCTCTTATTGGCCTGTTATAAGATGGAGCAAGGGGAAGAGACAAAGCCTCCCTATTCACATTCTCAGTGGGCAGCAGGGGTCTCTGCAAAACTGGGGCCCAGACTATTCATTTTTGAAAGTCAGGACAAGATCTTCCATCATTCAGAATTCCACATTATAATCACAATATTGTATCCTGGGAGAACCTGTCAATTTTTTCAAATGGTCTGCTAGAAATTTAGAGCCTGTTTAATATTAGAGGCTATTTAATAAATTAGCACTACTTATTGACTTTTTTTCCTCCAGAGTGATACACACTTTACATTTTAATTTCATCACTTTTTTTTCCCAGTTGAAGGTGAGAGAGAGAGGCAGAGGGCAGTGCTTTTCATGAAAACATCAGTTCTTATATTTATGTTTTAAGAAAGCAAAGGGAAGGCAAGAACTGCAGCCTGATAACTGAACACTCTGTTTAGAATTCCCTCCTCTCCAATCGGCCTTAGCTAGGTTTCAATAATTATTGCTCAGGCACATAGTCTTGGAGCTTTGCTTTCTCTCAGGCTTGTACACAGTTCTAGGAAGGGTTGTTGCCAAAGCCATCATGTGATTTATTGACCCTCCACTGGGACAAGGGGGAACAGATATAACTTTGTGATTTTATTATAAGGAGGCTGGGTTAATATTTCTAGGTGAAACAAGCTACTATACCAAGTTCAAACATCTGAAGAGGGAGGTTAAGAAACCCTGAGTGTGGGGTGTAAGGATTATTCTGTCCTGGGGCTGTACAGACGTCGTCTGAGGCAGGGAGCAGGAGAAGAAAGGACACATTGTGACCCATTTCCAACACCTCCTGTGTGTAGAGGCGGAAGTTCCTTGCCTGCAGAGGGACACGCGCGGAGGAAAAATAGGAGAGTTACAACATGGCACTTACATAAACAACACCAAACTGGCATAAAACATCTAACAAAATTACACGACTTCAAGCTTGGAATTTTTATACAACATAAATATTAGGGTTCAGCCCATTTAATAATGCTATATAAAATCAAGATTTAAGGCAGTAATGTTCCACATAAACTCTGAAAACAACATTTATGCTTCTTATAAAAGCAGAAAATGATTGCATTCTGTGGGCTTCTCAAAATGATGAATATAATTACATGAAGCAACAAAAATGGATTGAATTAAAAATCTACTAGTTTCAATTTAAGTTGGTTAAGGGGGAAAAATGTAGTTTCTGGCCAAGGACTGAAAAAATTTTACAAGTATCCCAAAAAAAATGTTGTATGCACTCTCAGGCTGTTAGGCAGCCTTCTCCTTCTCCCAACATGTGTGTGTAGCCCAAGAGTCACCAATGAAATATGAGCTGCTTCAAACCTGCTAAGCTCAAGAAACCCTTTAATAGTATCTACTGTCACAAGTAGAGCTGGTATTTTTTTTTCTCCTCCTGAGTACATGGCCACCCCTGGAATAATCCAGTTGCTCCCCTAGTGCCTTTATGGCTTCTTGTGCAGTTTATGCTTCATCAATGTTGGCTATTTTGGACTAACCTTGCAGTACTGACTTATAATCAGAACAGTACCCCAATGGAAGAACACTTGGACTCTCTAATCTGTGTCCCTGTGTCCATGGATCAGAGGCCAATTCTGGGTTGTTGCTCTGTTATTTAAGAGAGCCAGTCACTCCTGTGATGGTCTTCCTATTTTATAGGCTAAACATGCTTGATTCTGTGTGTGTGTGTGTGCACGTGCGTGTGCACGTTGGGGAGAGATAGTGAACCTAGGCCAAAAAGCAAAAAAAGAATTCAACCTAATGCTACATCATGTTAACTTACTAGACAGAGCTTAATAAACTTTTACTATTCTCTTCTGTGCCAACAGTTTTTCTTGAAGCTGCTTATTAGTGAAGGTTAGATTTGTACATTTCAATTTGGAGAAGACAATAATTTTGACAGTAAATTCTCTGTTTTTGAAAAGACTGCATGGCATACCCTTGCCATTGCTATTAGATTATACTACCACCAGTCTGATGTTCTTAGACAAATCATTTGTACATCTAACTATGCACTTATTTATTTGTTCTCCTTGACTTGTGCTATCCTGAACCTGAGACTTGGTGTCTTTTCAAGGTGGGCCAGCCAGTGACTTTTCTTTGTTTGACTGGACCATAATAACGCTGGATACAGAGACCTTGGAAGAGGCCAACAAGGAGGAGATACAGAAAAGGGGCAGAAGTGCAGTCTTTGTCCACTTGTAGGCATCAAAGTGTGCAGCATGTGCAAAGTGGTATTTAAATCAATGAAAATAAACTAATATATCAGGTTTTTTAACCTCTTGAGTTTTATACCACAGTGCAGTCTCCATTAGCTGTGAAAAGAAGATAAAAATGGTAAAGACTAGTACCTGGTGTGGAGGTATATTTATCTGCTTAAGGAGCGCTTTCACTGCCGTCTGGAGCTCGTAGAAGAACAATCGCATGGGGCAGTCAGAAGTATGATCCACACTTTCCATAGATTCAGAGCCAGAAAGCTTTTGGACCCATTCCCACTCCTCTCTGTATGTTGAGTCAAGTTAAAATTAGAAATACAACAAAAGTTCAGAACACAGCTCAGAACATTTTTAGTGTATATGTCCAGAACCCATATAACCAATTTTTGGTGGTTAAAACTCAATACAATTCATAAAATTTGAACTTTTTCTACCAATTGGAGTTTAAAATGAGCTCCTCTCCCCCGATTTAAGCTTAGTTCACCTATCAAACCATATATACCTCAGAACAGCAGGTCTAATTTGTATCAGTTTTTGAGATTTGAGCTTTGAAATATTTGCTAATAATTTCCTGACTGTCTTCATTTTTCTTTCCCTGGAGATCCTCTGTAAGTTCTAAGACCCTACATTTTACCACAAGGGCATCTGCTGGTTAATTCAGCAGTTGGGTAACCACAGGACTCCGGTCCAACTCAGGCAACAAACCACATGGCACATTTCAACCCCGGCCTGTTGTAATCGTGGGGACTATTTTGGTTTCTTTCCCCTTCCAAGAGCTTGAGGAGAATCACAAACAGGAACACCAGACAATTCCAATAAAAGGAACCAGGGGACACACATCACTGCTTCCATCCTCCTTTCAGACCAGTCATCTGTGTCTTTCTTCTGTGTGCTCTGTAATCCTTCCTAATGAACTTTTCCAAATGTCACACGGAAGGGCAAGGAAAAGAATGATGGTGGGAGAAAGCACATCTGGTTTGTCCCCCAAAGGCTGCTCTTCAAAAGGATCTTGAAAAGATCAAGGTAAATGCTTCCTGGGAACAGTGTTTCCACAGGTATCCAGCACAAGTCTCTAAACACATTCATTTGGCCCAGTTTCTCCTCTTTCTAGTTCTGCAGGGAGCAGCACTATGCACTCAGGAGCAGGCTAGAGAGCATAGGAAAGCTCTCCTCTCTGGGGACGGAAAGAGAGGAGGTGCTAACATATGTTCCCACTCGTGTGAAAACTCTCTGAGGGCTCCCCCCAGTGGGTTTACCAGCCTGGGCTCCAATCTGTGTGTCAGAAAATGAAATCCATTGTGGCATGAGCTTTTCATCAGAAAACAATCTCTTTTAACCAACTACCCTCTTGGAAAAGTTTCTGTTTTCAAGATCTCTGTTTCATTTCAATTCCCACACTGGAAAACACTATGGAAAATCTACCCTATTGTCCCAATAAGAGAAACAAAATAAAAATTAAATCCTACTTCAATCTGGGCATGCTGTTGACTCCACAAATAATTGAAATCTTTGAGAACCTGCTTGGGAGTTAATTTCTTTTCTCCCATCACTGATATTGAACTAAATGAGGGGGTTCTGACTGGCACAAGCATTCACAAAACCTAAAGGAGCACATTGCTAAAACAGCATCTGTAATCAAATTAGAGAATAACTTACCAGTAGGTATACCCTGAAACATCTACCACTAACTGAGCAGTTCAGTCTGTAAGGATGAGGGAGATGGAACTGGCAAGAGTGAAGGCGAATGGGATCTTTTGTAAAAATGAGACTTGGATCCTTGTCAAGGGGAAATTAGTTGGTATAACCACCAAAAGATAGAGTCTAAACCTTGAAGACACAAATCTAGCAAATGAATGAAAGTAACCATTGCTGAGTCAACCCACAATAAGCCATGTAACCTCTTGGGAGGGACTGAGAAGATAACCAACGTTGGTTGTAGAAGTGACCACCAGATGGCGGACTTACAGTCTAGGTATAGTTGATAAGTGAAAGATGAGCATATGGCAGCTAATGAGTTCTTTGAAGAGATCATCATCATTCCCTTCACTGTCCTCAAATAGTATTTAAAAAACATCATGAGACACTATAGTTAATAAGCTCTTGCCACTTTATTGGCCAAATTTTAAATGACCCAAGTTAGAATCTCTTTTGGTTAAGCAAATCCATAGGTATAGCTAGAATCTGGGGATCTCACTTGTATTCTAAAGCCTGACGATCCTTGGAGAGTTCTTTTTCTTTTCTTATCTATTGATAACCTTTTTTTTTGTTTGTTTGTTTTTTTGTTTTTTTTTTTTTTAGGTTGGGCACAATTCAGTTCATTATAGTAGACTTTCAGAGGCATGTTGGAAAGATATTTGTAATTCTGAGCCAGATTACCAAGATTGGGCAACTTTCCGAAAGCTAACAGGGTAATTCACCATAATGCCAAACCATAGAGCAGTTTCCAGAAGCATGGGCCTTGTTACTTCTTTTCTTCTTTAGAGAACCATAAAGAGTACAGGAAACATACACAGTCCTCAGGTCAGAAGGCTAGGGGCGGGAAGAATAAGGGCAGGGGGATTCCTTAAGGGGAAATCAATTGCTTTACCAGAACCCATTTCCACAAGTGATTTTTTTAAAAATGACTTATTAAGTTGTAAGGAAAAGATACTTGAAATAAAAATGTTGAAAGAAAAGGGCATCTATTCATTACCCAATTGAGTGTCAGTTGCACAATGAATAATATGGAGAGGAAAGTGAAAGGGGCTTGCCTCTCCTTCAGTTGGGTTACTCCTTCCACTACCAACACCACAAACCTTCCTTATCCTAATGTTAAAATGCAGCTCTGCTTCTGCCCTGGTGCTGTGTCTGGGGACATCTCACCACAGAAACTACATTGGGTCAGTTTTCTCCTGACACATCAAATCCATCATTTGAGCCACTGTTTCATCACAAGGAAAACCCAAACCCCTCATAACATACTTGGAAATGTTATTGTTTTCACGGATCTTCACGTGGCAGAGAATGTTGGGTAACTTTTGGGTAACTAGAACTTTGATCTGATCCACAGAGCTACACAGCTTTAGGTAGCCCAGATATAATCCAGGAGAGAGACGCTGATGGCTCCTTTTGTGATAAGAGAGAATATCCTGTAGGGTAAAAAATAAAACAACACATAGAACACCTGAAAAGGCAACCTCAAGAGGCACCTGGGTGGCTCAGTCCCGTAAGCATCGGACCTCGGCTTGGGTCATGATCTCCCAGTTCTTGAGTTTGAGCCCCATGTCTGGCTCTGTGCTGACAGCTCAGGGCTTGCAGCCTGCTTCAGATTGTTCTCCCCTCTCCTTCCCTCTCTCCCTCTCTCTCTCTCTCTCTGCCCCTCCCCCTCTCACGTGTGTGTACACGTTCTCTCTCTCAAGAATAAACAAATTTTTTTAAAGGAAATGGCAACCTCAAAGCCTTTTCCTTTCTTAGGTGTGCCATGTCATAAATCAAAGGAGCTGTAGCTAAGTCATTAGGATAGAAGCCTTGGATACCACCGTGGATATTGGGGGTATATTGGTGGTACAGCCAGTCTTAGCTTCAGGAGAATTATCCTCCAAGTCAGGTAATTAGTCATTAGTATAGACTGCATGCATCCTATTCCCTTGTTTCCTGGGCTGGGCTAGGTGTGTGGGTTGTGATTGGGAACAGGTAACTAGAAAACTAGAATTCCTAGATTCTGTCCTTGCAGGGCTTCTTGTCTAGCAGTGGGAAAACAGAAATTTGCAAGTGGAAAAGCTGACAAAGCAGCCTACGGAGCTTCATTATTTCAGAATGACTGGTATCTAGGAAAAGTCTATTGTAAATGATGCCATTCACAATAGGACCAAAAATTTACACAGTAAGTAGAAAAACAAATATTTGGTTGATTCTTTATCTTGAGAAATGAAACAAAAAGCAATAGCACCAGATTATTTATCTTGTATTATTATCACTTAAGTTGTAGTTATAATTATTCATTAATTCATGAGGCTGAAGAAAGAATCAAATATTGATTCTTTTTTTGGCTTAATTTTTTAGACTAAAGTATGTGATAGCTGAAACGCTATTACAGTGATAATGACAAGCATATTTTTGAAAGAATATTTGAAATCTTCATATTTTTTCCCCATGGCATTTAAAAAATGTGGATATTCAGGTCATTCTCATCAGTTCCTTGTTCATTTTGTGTTCTTCAGTTGTTAACTGGCATGCCACTGCTAGATTCTTAACTGTCAATCACTTTGACTGTGATTTGATTAGATCTCCACATCATCTTCATCAGCTTCATGAAATTCTGCATCTTTTATAAGATTTTAAGCTTCACCTTGTAATAGATCTGCCTTGAATTTGCATTGTATTTTCACACCATGTTACTCCACAGGCAGCAGAGACCGACTGAAGTTTTTGGTGTAGCAGGAAAGACCAGCTTGGTTAAGCACAGAGGGACGTTTGAGTGCAGTCTTATTTTATATGTGGTCAGCTCTCCAGTGAACTACTTTAGTTGTGACTTTTGCTTCCCTAGACGACTGCAGGCACTCAGATAATGAATAATTAGAAATACATATCACTAGGTAAGACCTTTTTTTAAGCATTTGGGCAGTGGCAGAACTGAACCACCAAGTTAGGAGTGGCAAGTCAGGGAAGAATTCCTATAGGCCAGAGTTTAGCTTGATTTTCAAAGGACGTAAAAAAGAAGGAATCAACCTTACCATGAAGTGCAGGGAATATTAAAAGGAAGAGAAACCAAACATTTAAACTTATCCAGAATTCTATATGGAACAGAGAGGCCTTCCTTGACCTGTATACTCTGAAGGAGTAATCCCTCCTCTGTAGAATTAACCATCTGTAACACCTAACATACACTATTGTGTGTATGTGTGTGTGTGTGTTTTAATTTTTGTTTATTTTTAAGAGGGAGAGAGAGAGGGCATGAGTTGGGGAGGGGGCAGAGAGAGATGGAGACACAGAATTCAAAGCAGGCTCCAGGCTCTCAGCTGTCAGCACAGAGTCCAATGCAGGGCTCAAACTCATGAACTGTGAGATCATGACCTGAGCTGACGTTGGATGCTTAACTGACTGAGCCGCCCAGGCACCCCCTATACTATTGTGTATTGTCTCCTCTGTCCCATCCTTTATCAAAAATACTGAGTTCCACAAGCATATTGTAGTATAGAGGTGGAATTTAAGGAAAGGTATTAAGCAGGCTGTGTTGTAGCTTATGAACAATAATAAATTGTATCATTTATCTTGAATGTATCATAGATAAGCTGCTATATAACGATTGCCACTTCAGATAGCTGTGAAATTAGGTGATTAACTAGTTGTTACTTAACCTTCTAATTTCTGTATAAGTCTAATTACATGAAACAGAAGTTGGTGTTTTGATTTTTTACTTTGCTTTTCTTTTTGGAGTGTCATTGTAACTACTGTATTGTAAATGATGGAAAAAAATTGCATATGTTAAAAAAATATGAAACTTTATAAAGTAAAAAAAAAAATTCAAAAAAAAAAAGTAAAAAAAAAAAATACTGAGTTCCAGACATTGCAGGAGACACTGGGGTTTCACGTGAACATGATGTGATCTTTACTTTTGAGGAGGTTGAGAAAAACAGATGAGTAAACAAATGATCACAGTATTCTGAAATCAGTTTTATAATAGAAGCAATGGAGGCCTACTATGGAAGGAGTACTTATGTTTTTTCTTCTTTTATGTTCTTTTCTTGAATCAGACTATGAATTTAATGGCAGGGCTATTTTTTTTTTAATTGCTTTGTGTCCTTAGTACTCAGTGCTATTTCTGTATATAATAGATAACACAGCACATGGAAGTCAGGACAGGTCCCTAAGCCACAACATAGTAGAAGAGCAGAAGAGTGACAAAATAAGAATGGTCACAATTGGGAGGGAGGCATAACTGGTAGGTACAGAAAAGCAAAGGCTCATTAAATTTTATAGTATTTGGCAAAAAAAAGACTAGAAAAATTGGATTTTTGTGATCAAGAAGGAAGGAGTTTTATTAATATCAAGAGATGGATTAGGCAGAACTTTTTGATGTCTTCTATCTTATCTCTTTAGAAAAGATCACAGGTGAATAGTTGACTGAAGGAAGTTCAGTCAAAGTGAAATTTTGAGAAACGAACAGGTAATAAGAGACAAATGAGTGAGAGAAGGAAATGAGAGAAGTTAATGAGAGAAGGGAAAGATGGAAGTATTCAGATCAGCAGAATTTGATGATATGCGCCCTAGGGATATTTGCTGTACAAGCAGATGTGGCCAGCCATAAACCCACAGGCCATTATTTTTGAGAAGTGATGGAGAACTAGAAAAGTCCCCAAAGACTAGAAAAATGCAAATACACCTGTCTTGAAATAGGAAGGGGAGAAACACAAGATGACCTTAGTAATTAAAGACCTCCCACTTATTGATCTTTGGGGAAAATGAGAAAGAACCATCAAATAATCAATTTGCAGTCACCCAGGAAATCTTGAGGCACTAAATAGGAGTCAACATGGTTTTGTGAAGGGTCAATTATATAGACAACTTTAATTTCTAACAGCAGAAGAACAGGATCCATAGACCAGGGAGAAGTAATCTGTTTCAGGATAATCTGGGAGAAGTAGAATCTTGACCACATTAGTTTAATAAGCTGACTCTCTGGGTTGAAGATTTGTGGATGATGGAGATGGTATGGGAACGGTGGACATATTGAGTGATGGCCCAGTGGGGAGTGGTTCTGAGGGCCCATTTCTTTAGCTTATTTATTGATGCTCCAGACCAAGAAATGAAGAATGTGTGTATCAAAATTGTGGGTCCCAAATTTGTTATAGTTTTGATTTTCTAGAAAATAGTAATAAAGCCTTGAACGATCCTCTGTACTGGAAAAATAATTAGAGTTGAAACCTAATAAGAAAATGTGCTTGTAAAGACCCAAACCCAAAAATACAAATATAGGATGTGTATAAGAGAAAAACATGTGAGGGTGAGCACTAACCACAAATAGAATGAGAGCTAGGAACATACTGTGGTAATGTAAAAACTACTACCATTCTTAGGTGGTGTGATTTACTCTTTCATTCAATGTTTTAAAAGACGATTACTCAGCATCTACTATTTGAGCATTTGTTTTCCTGCCTTTACTAGTCATTTATCCTTCATTAATCAGAATGTTTTTGGAGCCTGAGAAATGTATGGGAAGAGATAGAAATTGTCCCATTTGCATAATAATTAGAAAGTCTCCTAAACCAAATCAAATGCTGGTGGGCTTGTATATTAGCTGATTTAATTCCTAGCCTGTATTTCTAGCCTTTACTTCCATTATAGTCCTTTTGTGTCTCTTATATCCAGCCAAAAGGGATTGCTTTTTTCTCTCTCCAAAATGTCCTAATCGCTCTTCTTTGGTTCTCTGTTGGTTCATGAGTTCACTCATTCTACCAACTTTTATTGGGCACCTACTATGTGTTAGGTATCATACTAGAATATTAATAACTTCAAGATGAATAAGATGTGATCCTTCCCTTCATGGTACTCAAGTTTAAATGTGTGAGAAACGCATGTAGCAAGTTTTCTAACTCCGTGTGATAAGGGTTGTATAAGGTCCCAAGGGAGGGTTGTGGACCCAAGGGAGGGTTAGATCTACTCTTCCACCTTCAGCCTCATTTCTTTACCATGCACTCTATTTAATTTAAATCTCTCTCTTTAATTTCTTCCTTTCTTCTTCCTTTCCTTTCTTCTTTCTCTCCCTTGCTTCTTCCCTTTCTCTCTCCTCTTCTTCTCCCTCCCTCTCTCCTCCTTCCTCCCTACCCTCTCTCCTTCTCTCTTTTTTTCTCCACCTGTGAACTTAATTTACCCTTCATGGCTTAGCCAAATGTCACCTCTTCTACAACGCCTTCCCTGATATTTCCAGGGAGAATTAATAGCTGCTTTGTCTGTGCTCCCATAGTACGCTGTTTGTACTGCTATCAGGCTCTGGTTTAATTCTGCCTTGTATTACCTTGATTTGTTTACAAGTCTGTCTCCCTCCCTTGACTGAACTCCTTGAGAGCAGGGACCTTGACTTATTCATTTGTTTTTCCTATAGCACCTAGAAGAGTTCCTGGCACCTAGTTGGTGCTGAAAAAATGTTTATTAAATATGAAGTGAGAGGCCCAGAGGTGGTGGGGTGTGGAGCTGGGCCTCAGGGAGGGAATATGCTGTGCTGGCTCAGTGACCAGGAAGAGGGTCTGTCCAGCCACCCTCCAATGACTAGGTGTCCTAAGAGTTTGTTAGAGGAATGACAGATGCTTTTCCAGTAACCACAGGGCTTTAGTTTTGTACAGGGGATGGAAACTGAATTGTCCAGGGACAGCAAAGATCAGAAAACGGTGGCTCAGGTATTTGTGGGCCCAAGATTATATGGATTGCAAAGAATTTAAATTTTCTAAATTATTTTCTAACTTTTAAAAATGAGGACATTTTATTCAAACCTCTAGATTTTCAACTTCTCTTTAAAAATGAGAAAACATTCAACATTAGGACCACTTTTTTTTTCACTGCAGTTGGCTGTGGCTGAACGGGCTGTTCTTTACATGGCACAAGGGCCCTCCAGATTATTGTAGTATCTGTTACTTCCACTTGTTCCTTTTTTTAAAATTGAGATATAATTCACATACTTAAAATTCACCCTTTTAAAGGTGTTTTTTCCTATGTTCACAAGCTTGTGCAACTCTCAGCATTACCTAGTTCCCAATTATTTTCATCACTTTCATTCATTGGCTGTCATGCCCCAGTCTTTCCTCCCTCTGCCTCTAGAGCCACTCATCTTCTTTCTGTCTCTGTGGATTTGCATATTCTGGGTATTTCATATAAATGGAATCATACAACATGTGGCATTTTGTGCCTGGCTTCTTTCACTTAGCATGGTGTTCTCAAGGTTCATCCACTTTGTAGCATGGATCAGTACTTCACTCATTTTTATGGCTGCTTAATATTCCTTTATGTGGATACCACTTTTGCTATCTACTCATCAGTTGTTACACTTGGTTGTTTCCACTCTTTTTATGCTATGAACACTGATAAACACATTTTTGTGTGAACCTAATTGTTTCTCATATGCAGCTCAATTGACTCATTTTCATTCATCTTCCTGATTCCTGTAGTTTTTGATCCCCACGTTAGGGGCTGCTTTGGGGGTAGAAAAAGCAGAAATGTACTGAAAAAAAGAAACAACAACAGAATAGGGCAGAAGAGGTAGTAGGTCCTGGCATCGTGGGTATGAGAAGACACAGGGTGACAGGAATGTGTAAGGAGAAGGAGAAGGAAAGCAGGGCTAGGAGGGGACAGAAGGAAAGCTTTACCACATCCTCTCTAGGATGATACTTTTTGTTTTTTTTTTGAAGGATTCAGAGAAAAGGAAGGGGAGGGTGTGTAAAGAAGCTTGGTAGAATGGGAAGGGTACCTGACCGGGTGTCAGAAGATTTGGAACCTAGTTTTATCTATGCTGCTTTTGGGCTAATATGACCTAAGGAATTATTTCTCTGAAGTCCATAGCTTCATCTGTAAATGAGACACAGTGAAATTACCCACTCAATCTCACTGGGGTTTCATGAAGATCAAATGATATAGATGTGACAAAGTGTTATAAACTTGAAAATATAGTGCAGATATGAAAGATTAAGCTTCAAAGAAAAGTTCACCTGTGAAGTTTCCAGTTATTAAGGTGACCCTGGAGATCAGTGTCTGGGTAACTCAGCACCTGAGAGGGGCCTCCCTATTGGAAATACTCTCACTGCCAATTAGTTTGCTCAGAGGGACTCTAACTTGTCCATAGTAACTCTTTTATCCTTCCCAGGCAAGGGTGTAAAGGATTTCTCTCTTTTTTCTAGATATGAGGAAGGCCTGTAATGAAGGCCTGGGACTTGAGAGGGTCAGGAATTTGAAAGGGTTAGACCTGGGAGCTTCCCTGGGGCCCTAGGGATTAGTAGATTAGTTATGGGCCAGATTTTCTTAAAGCCCTTATTTGTTTTGAAAACCTCATTGCAGACCATACAGTTTTTATACAATTTCTCCTTAGTTCTTATGGAAACATAGAGGGAGTGGTCCAGTGCCCCCAGTGGATGATTGAGTCAGTACCAGGGTCTTGTGGGAAGATAGGGATGGGAGGAGATGACCTCAGTGTGCTCTGAGGAGGGCCTATCATTGTTTGTATTTTTCTGAGTAGGGATATAATAACAATCACTAATGTTTATTGGGTGCCCACTTTGTGTCACTTTTCTCATGCTTTACATATTAACTCATTTGCTCTTCCTTAGAACACTATGAAGTAGGGTTTCTGGCAGAGGAGGAAACACAAGTGTCAGAAATGAAATATCTTGCCTTAGTCACATTACTAGACAAGGTGGAGTCAGGAAGCATACCCAGTTAGTCACATTGCAAACTGGTGCCTCAATATGTGTTGTGATATGATAGAAAGAAGCCCCAAGTTTCCAATCTGAAGACCTAGTGGTCATCACTCTACTGACCACGAGAAAAGACAGTGGTTTGTGGCCGAGAATTGTGGGAAGTACCCAGCCTGCTTTGGGCAAATGCCAAGACTTGTCACTACTTTCATTTTGAGTTGGTGGGGCCAACTCCTGACATAATTAAGGTCTAGGAGTGAATGGATACCCGTCCTAGTAGTTTATCCCTCATTTCCTCTCTAGTGTAAGATCTGTATGGGAAGGAGGGGGGAGAGGAGGAGGAGGAGGAGGAGGAGGAGGAGGAGGAGGAGGAGAGTGGGGGTGGGTGGGAATGACATCAAGCAGAAATGTACCAGTCAGCGGGGGTAAATTTTCCACTTGGATCTGTGTGGAAACCTGATCTTGCCTCTATTTTTGGTCTCCTTTTCTAACAATCTTTTGCCAGATTGGAATTTTTCTGCACCTGTAACACATTTTTAATGTAATAAGTCTAGGAGAAACCAGGTATTCTATCATGCTGGGGCCTGTGCTGTGTTTTTAGGAGCAAAGGTAGCCCAGACCCCAGTTTATCCCTATAGGGGATTAGTGTATTAGTCACATGTAAAGCTCAATTTATTGTGATTTTTAAAAAATGTTTCTTTTAGCACTTGCTTATAAAGGGTGAAGAGGGGAGCGACGAATGTGTCTATGTTCCCTGTCTCCACCTCCTACACAGAGACACACACACACACACACACACCCTCTATCAATTTCATATGAACCCAAATTCCATAAAATCAAAGCCAGAGGTATTGGCTTTGACCAATTAGCTTACCTTTGCTACACTGGACTCCATTCTGGTTTGGGTTAGTGCAAGGAATGGAAAGGTAAGATTATTCTATCAGCCACTCCTCAGTGGGGAATGAAAGTAAGTTAGTGGGCTGGTGGCTTAGCTTTTTAGGGTGATCATGAGTGGCTACTGGCATCGAGGCTTGGGTTTGGCTTGTTTATGTGGGACGGAGCCCTTCCTTTCCCATCACTCCGGACTGGCTGTCTTGTGGATATATGCCAGACTTCAATTAAGGCAGGCGTTTCTGCCAGCTTTTCTGCCTAACTGGAGGGTACCATCGAACTCATCCCCATGACTGGGTTTACAAAAGGAAAGAAAGGAAAAGAAAGGCAAGGATAGGAAAGGAAAGAAAAGATGGAAGGAAGGAGGGGAGGAAGGAAAGAAGGGTGGAAGGAAGGAAGGGAAACAGCATGAAGCCCATGCTCACATAAGAACACGTGAGAAGTGTGGGAGTGTGGAGAGAGTGCTGGACTCAGGAGCAGAAGATGTGCTTTGTATGCCGGTTATGCTGTCCAGCCTGAGTCTTGCTCTAAGCGGCCTGAATTTTGCATTTTGGTGGCTATTCGGTTCTCAGGTGAATCTTTCGTTCTTTTATTTGATCTCCAATCCCTCATAACTAAAATCCTAACTCCTGCCCCAGAATGTGATGGAATGTAGCAGAAAGAAGCCTGATTCCAGCCAGAAGATCTGAGTTTAAGTTTCAGTCCTGCTATTTTCTAGCTGTATGCCCAGGGGCAAACCCAGGTATTTTGGGGACTGAAGTGAATACAATTTTTGGTGCCTTCTTTAAGGAGAAGAATACGAAATTGTGGAGGTGAAGTTGTTAGGATCCCTGCCAGGGCACTGGTAGGGGCTTATGCAAGTGAAGAGCTGAATAACTGACGCTTCATGAGCGTCACTAAACCTGTCTCCCTGTGTGGCCGTGTGTGGTAGAATCTCTTTGAGCCTCAGTTATTTCATTCCTAAAATGGATTTAATCATGGCTGCCTGACCCAGAGGAATATTAGAAGGAACAAATGAGTAAATCTGTGTAAGAGTGTTTTTGTTCATAGTGTTTTATACACACACAAACACACACACACACAGAGTCTAGAAATGTATTAATATAGTCCCTTCAGCTGTTGGTTTAATGTTTTGATTATACTACCTGTAGACCCCTACTCAAACATTTGTCTCAACGTTTCTCATTGGTTTATTGGTCAGGGCCATTTTCAGGGTGCTCACTATATTTGCGTTGCTTGGCCAATTACATATCTGGAGAGTGATAAATAATATAAGCTTCTGAACCTTCCCTGTGTGTGGAATACAAAGAGTGAAATGCTTCTGGGCCCTCTCTACTCCATCACTGCATTTGTAAATGGCTCTTAGTGTATTTCACTAACACCTCAATAGTTGTGTTTGGAACTTTAAATATACAGTACTAGAAAACTGAAAGACTGCATACCTGGATGGTTATCAGTAAAATGTCTAAGGCCGTTGGCTCCTCAGGTGTTGACAAAGACTTCCTCTGGCTTTGCAGCTTTGAGATTTGCATCCATTTGCCATTAAGAAATGAGTAGAGCATCTCCACTTCTCTGATGGTGACTATGAGGATGTTTCCGTGCCGGTCTGTAATAGGCTCATAGTAAACTCTTCCCAAGTTGTGTGTTCCAAGTGAATTCTAGAAACAGAGAGATTTCTAGTAGCTTGGATGATATTGTGCAAACAAAGCAACATAATTAGAACAAAAGACACTGAATAATTATCTGATGTTTCTAAGAAGTTTTTTTTTTTAAAAGCAAACTTAAAACTAGAATATGTGGCACCACAGAAATGGACTTAACAGAAGCTCCAAGAAAATCTCTTCACCATAAGCTTGCAAAGATTATAGCAAGAGGCACAAAAATTATGTTTTTTTAAGCAAATTCAATATCTGTAAATATCTCTTACCCACATAGACACACCAGCACATAGACCTCAGTTACCAGCACTTGAAGAGAATCCCAGATGTTTTAAAGAAAAATGCCTGATATTTCAAGTATGCCACTTGTGGAGTTTCCAAGAGATCTACAGTAAGCTGGTATGAAGTGGGGTTGTTTAAAATGAAGAAGTGAATTGACAATGTAGTACATTGTACAGGTCCCCAAATGACTGCACATTCCTTTCAAGATACTTTAATTGGGAGATTGGCCTGGTTTGACTTACCTGCATTTCAGGGGTTTCTATTTATTTAAAATTACGTTAAAATTGTTTGTAAGTTAGATCAACTGAAGCAGACAATACTTTTAGAAAGGTAGGAAGATAAAGATGCCACATCAGATGTGGAAGGGCCCAGGAAGATGTTACTAAAATAAACAGTTTTAAGAATATGCAGGGTTTGAAGATTTCTAACCTAGAACACTGGATGAGAAAGATAAAGGATCCTTTTATTTTGAATATCTGTGATTTTTCAGAAGTATAAATAAATCATCTCAGAGCTTGCAGCTGTTATTAGCGAGCTCAGATAAATGCTGATGCCAGCCTTTGCAGGAGAACCAAAGTAGAACTGGAACTTGTAAAAGTGACAAAAATGACCTAAAACTGAATGAGCCAGCAGGTCACTCTCTACAGATATGAAAACATTGGAAATGTTCCTTCCAGGTAGAGACTGTGTCTTGTGTCTTGTCTTTTATTTTTCCTCATGAGAACTGGACATCTAAGTAAGAAATTTCACAAGTAATTATTGAGACATAAAAATGTATTGGTAGGATCATTATTTTTTAAAACAACCTGATCATTCAGCCATATTATTCTTTCAAATAATTGACCTCCAAATCTTAGAGAAGTAATTGGGCAAGGCTTTCAATCCAGTCCTCTGTAGAACTGCAGTTTTATATACAGGCAGTTTGCTGCAAAGTGATACTGGTAAATAAACTGGTGAACTGGCTGTCACAAAAAAGAAGGCCTGATTTATAGCATATGCCAATTTCTGTGGTGTAAATGTTCCCACTGATGCTAGCCAATTTAAAACTACCAAGCTACCAAGAGTTTGACAACAGGTTTTCAAAATTCCTGAATCTTCAACAGCTGGCTCTCCTGAGCCAGGACAAGCTGGCTCTCGCACGCTCCTGCTGCCAAGCCTTCAGTTACACGGGTGTTGAGTTTCAGGGTGAGCTGCTGTTCAGTAACTCTTAGTCTACTGAAGAATTATTTATCCTTTTTGGCCCAGAGTTTCATGATCTAAAATTAGGAGTCATCCCTTATGCTAATCCTTACCTTACTGAGGGTCTGGAGGATTAAGTCAAACAATGCTTGAGAATGTATTTTGTAAATGCCCCAGTTTCATACAAATTAGGGTGTGGGCTTTCTTTACTACTCTAATTAGAATCCCACGATGGCTTACACTTACTCATTTTCAAGACTCTACCAAGGTTTTATTTTTTCTGGGAGGACTTTCCCAAGTCTCTCAGAATTTACCATCCCTTCTTTTGTCTCCTATTGATTCCTATGCAAACTTGTATCTTAGTGTGATTCTGGCTTTCCTGCATATTGATATATATGTCATGAGATCATGGTTGTTTCATTTTTGTGTCTCTGGGCTCCTTGCACAGTGCCTGGCACATCGTAAGAGCTCAATAACTCTTTGTTGACTAAATTGACATTTTATCATTAGGACATTGGAAAATATTGTTTATTTTGGACCACAGCTGGTGGGGATTCATTGAATGAGGGAGTCATTTCAGTTAAGCAGAGTTATCATCAGTGATGCACCATTAGCTTTGGATATGTTGACCAATAGTTTGAATAAGAAAGCACTAAAAGTCTTCCTGAAATTTTTAATTGATATCAAATTGGGTTGGATGGCTAGCTCGGGGAGAGTCCAATTTCAAAGTAGAATATCCTTCTGAAAAAGGATATTCCAAGAGGGCAAATTTGGGATTCTTTAGGACCTAAAGGAAAACCAAACTATCTTAATACCTTTCATGCTATGCAGTCAAGATTGGGAGATCGGGGGACCCTGAGAATCCTACACATTACAGAGGAATAAATGCCACCTGATGGCACACAGGAATGCATCTAGGTTATAACGAGAACAAATCACAGCACTATCAGTAAGTCTCAGATAGATGCATACTATTTAGAGACCTTTATTCAGCTTAGGGTGACATGAGAACTTGAAGGAAATCTAGGGTAGAGTTATGAAGGCCTGGAAAAGGAGAGTAATATTATGGGGAAACTTTTATCCCCATTCTTGAAAAATGAAAAAGACATGGTATTCTTAAGTTGTCACCTGGCTTTTTACCCACTAGTACTCATTTCTAAAGCTACAGAGGAGGAAAGTTTAATGTAACCCAATCTACAGTGTCTATGATTACCGTATTTTGAGGATAAGTAGTTTGGATACCCCTCAGTGTAAGAGCAATGTACACTCCTGCCTCTTGGGGACTCTGTTGTTTTCCTAAGGGTGGGAAAAACAGTGTGGGGTCTTGGCCAATTATAGGTTTTCTCATCTTATTATTTTTAATCCATATGCTGACAGATAATTGTCTTTCCTCCTGCTTAGATAATAGTAGTCAATTAATTACTTTCTTTCAAATAAAATCTAAGATCATTTCTAAATAGTCTCCAACTGATGCAGAATAGACTACTTTTTCTTTTTAAACTATAAATGTGGATAATTTCTTCTATTTAAACTTTCTGTCTGCTTTTTGTAAAGGAACACATAATAAGATGATAAAATATTGGAAAGAATGTAGGCTTCAGAGTTACACAGATCTGGATTTGTATCCAGACTCTGCTACTTCCTATTAGTGCAACCTTGGGCAAGTTATTTAGGCCTCAGTTTTATCATCTGTTAAATGAATATCAATAATAATACATTCTTGGGCCGCCTGGGTGGCTCAGTTGGTTAACTCTCCAAATCTGTTTTGGCTCAGGTCATGGTCTCACAGTTTTGTGAGTTTGAGCCCCATGTTGGGCTCTGCACTGGCAGTGTGGAGCTTGCTTGATTCTCTCTCTCTCCCTCTCTCTCTGCTCCTCCCCTACTCACACTGTCCCGTCTCTCTCAAGTAAATAAACTTTAAAAAAATACTACATTCTCATTAGGATGTGGTATAGATTAAATGAGATATGGTTTGTAAAGCACTTATCACAGTGGCTGGCATGTATTCTGTGAAATAAATGAAAGTTGTTGTTTCATGATTTTTGTTTATGATTATGTATTAAAGGACTTCACTATAGGGCAGAAATTAGAAGACAAGGCACCGGGTGCACAGTGCTTGGCTACTCTGACAGAAGTGTGGAGAACGGATTGGAGAGTATTCACACTGGAAGCAGGAGCATAACTTTGGAGGCTTCTGATCTAACTGGAGTAATCAGGCAGGGTAGTGATGCAGGAAAGGGGAGACAGTGCAGGAAACCAGACGTAGGACCACAGGATTTATGTATGGCTGAGGCCAATCAAGCTTTTTTTTTTTTTTTTAAGTTTTTATTTATTTGGAGAGACAGAGAGTGTGAGCAAGGGAGGGGCATAGAGAGAGAGGAAGAGAGAGAATCTCAAGCAGGCTCTGCACTCTCAGTGTAGAGCCCAACACGGGGCTCGAACTCATAAACCGCAAGACCATGACCTGAACAGAGAGCAAGAGTCAGACGCTTAACCAGCTGAGTCACCCAGGTGCCGCATATGTTTTTACTTTCCTCATCACATTGTAAAAAATGTTAGATTAGCAAAGAGACCTAAAATATTAAGTAGCAATTTCCCCACATTCAGTTTTCTTCCTCTTCTGAAATGTGTTTCTGCCTTGTCACTCCCTCCCCCCTGCCTAAAAATAGAATGTGATTTCACTATTTTCATCTCTAAAAATCAGCAAATAGTTTGGGCAATAGGTCCTACAAAAAGAAAAAAAAAGATGACAGTGACTCCAGTTAAAGAACCAGGCACCTAGAAATGTGAAGAAGAGGAGGGAGTGCATAGCAGCACAGCAGTGCTCTGGCCTTTTGGCCTTTGATGGGTGCTGTAAAGGGTAACTGTTTACTTACTGAGTACTGTTTACTGGACACTATGCAGGCCTGGTGAATTATTCAGGGGTTAATTATCGCTTGAGGTACATTTCTGTGGTTTCCTTTTTCTTTATGGTAAAATAGAGTACCCCCAGGTATAATCTTTGGAGTACAGGGGTTGGAGGGACAAATATATTTATTTATCCAACCAGTACTCTTGTAATAAGGAAGGATGAATGAGAAAGTGGAGTTAATGCCAGGGGGGCTTTTCAACTTGGTGGTGGAAAAAGAATTCCCATTTATTTTTTAATGAATTATACAGTGAAGTCATCACCTGATATGGGGATGGAGATTATGGGGAAGGGATAGGGGTGCAAGAGAAAGCATGTTTTAAGTAGTTGCCTTATAGTTGGGGAAATGAAATTAGTAGAGAAACTGAATATGATCACAGAATTGCAGCCATGAATTTAATAATAAAAAAACGTTAGCCCCCTTTTATGGTGACTTTTATGCAGCAATGTGCAAGTACCCCAGTACATGTTGGATTCATCCAGGCTTGGATTTTTCCAAATAAATAATATGGGGGGAGACAGTGGCCAGAAATTTAGAATATTTTGAAGGGAATAATTAGGATGGGGCAAGGAATCTAAGCTGGACAAAAAAGAAAATGATATCAGAAGGGGGTTGATAAATTATGAAATATATATATCAGGGATCAGGGAAATCCAAAAGCAGTTTCAATGAGACTAGTTAAGTAGGGGCACGCTGATCATCATGGCTTCTCTCTAGCCCTTCAGCATTGACTATGATGGCCATACACTTCTCATGTTACTGATATCAGGTGAATGTGTTCTAGGAATAAACAATCCTATTTGAAAAGTTGTTCAGGGGTGCCTGGGTGGCTCAGTCGGTTCAGCATCCAGCCTCAGCTCAGGTCATGATCTCGCGTTCGTGGGTACACGCTCTGTGCTGACAGCTAGCTCAGAGCCTGGAGCCTGCCTCAGATTCTGTGTCTCCCTCTCTCTCTGACCCTCCCCTGCTCACGCTGTCTCTCTCTGTCTCTCAAAAAATAATAAAAAAACATTAAAAAGTTTAAAAAAAAAGAAAAGAAAAGTTGTTCAGTCTGTGATCCAAGCATGTCTGGGCTATATGGTGGGTTACTAGAGAGTCCATTGGGATGTCTGAGTCTCCTGAGAAAGAACTTAACTGATACCAAGGAGCCTCCTGGGAATGAATGTTCTCCTGAGGAAAGAACCGTTTCAGGTACAGTGGCTTGTTCCAACTCAAGCTGGTCAATGATGAAAGGAAGGGTAGCTTTGTTTTTAAGGTCTTTATTATTATTTTTTTAATGTTTCTTTTTGAGAGAGAGATACAGAGTGTGAGTGGAGAAGGGGCAGAGAGAGACAGAGACACAGAATCTGACGCAGGCTTCAGGCTCTGCACAGAGCCTGATGTGGAGCTTGGAGCTCAAACTCATGAGCTGAGAGATCATGACCTGAACCGAAGTTGGACACTTAACCGACTGAGCCACTCAGGTGCCCCAGGAAGGGGAGCTTTGAATTCAGTACAATCATCATGGCCCAGCTCCAAGAATTTCCCTTTGAGTTGAAGAAGTTTTGAAGTCAAGAGTGCATTGAAATTGAGAACACTGTTTGCTAAAATCTCTGAGGCCTCTGAACACACAAGACAGTAACCTGCCTGTGCAATGGAGTATAGCACAGAAGGAGTAAGAGTTGCCTTTCAGAATTATTATAGCAACACAGTAATTATTACTATTTCAGGTGGCTGAATTGTTATTATTTTGTGGGTCAAGAAATGAAGTTCCTGTAACTGCTGATGGGGGTGGAGCCACAGAAAATTTTTTTTGTTGTTATGATCCTATTTTTATGCCTTGGCTGGTATGGCCTGGCCAAACACAGCTTACATAGATTCCTGTTATGTGTATTTCTGGGGTTTATGTAACTGACAGCTTCGTAGGTAAATACCCATCACTGATAAAGACTCAGTGATCTCTTAAAGACTCGAGTTCCATGTAGCTAAGAACCACAGATTCAGCTAATACCAGAAAACAATGAAAGGAAAACCCAGAAGAACTTGGTTAAAATTCAGTGTAATTTCTAGGAGAGGCTCTGTAGCCTACTAATATTCTTGCAGGGCTTGGGAACCTGATCTGATTGGGCTAATAATATGGAAGGATGAACAAATACAGGATTAAAGTTAAGCTTCTAAGAGTTTTCTTTCTTTCTTTTCTTTTTTTTTCTTTCTTCTTCCTTTTTTTTTTTTTTTTAAGTAAGCTAAAATGTGTGCAAATTCCTGTGCTGTAGCAGAAGATCAAGCCAAGAAACTCCTCAAAATATCTGCTGGTTTCTTTTTCCATCTCTGTGCACTAACAGATGCAAGGGTGCCAGAGCTTCATGAGTTTGTCAGGGGGTCCAGTCAAACTCCTCTTATTTTGCAAGTGATAAAACTGAGGCCCAGAAAGGAGAAATGATTAATATCAAATCCAGAAGTGAAGTCTCACCTCTTGTGTAGGGGGTGGGGGGGGGTCAATCCTAGACTCTTCAAGAGAGACCCTTGTTCCTTGTCCAGAAAATTGCCAAAAGCACAGACTCCCTGTGTGAGCAGATGTGCATCTCAAATGCCTCAGAAGCCGTCACAGGCTTAGGGATCTGGAAGAGAAAGGGGTCCATCCTTTTCCTTTCCAGGTGGGCCTGGTAACTGAACTGACCGAGTCTTTCGAAGATTTCCTTGGAATATGAATTGAAATCTGGCCTCTCACCTGTAGCTGGGCTGTTGCCGCGAGCATCTTCTGCCGAGTCTGCAGCGCTGTGGATGAGGACATGGAGCTGGGCATGCTTTGCCTCAACCACCGTATATCTTCCCACATACAAGACAGCTGCAAAAGAAGTCACGAGGTCACATCACCATCCAAGCCAGTACATGATTTAGCTTGTGGCATCAAAGCACAAAGCAGGGAAAAGGAAACCTGACCCCTGATGTTTGTTCTCCAGTCCATTTTCAGATACATGCAAAACAACTTTTTGATCTCTGTCCAATTGGAAAAAGATCTGAATGTTAATGAAATAGTCAGAGCCACAGTTTGGTATTTGCCAAATGATCCCATAACTCAATAGTGGAGACACATTCTGACAGAATGCAAGCTTCTTTGCTTTGAAAATGTACTGTAGATGCTACTTTGGCATTTTTTTATGGCATAGGGCATATAAGGGCAAAAAGAAGACGTTTGAGATAATTTCCTCCCACCCCAGTACTTTGATCACTGGAGACTCCCCAACAAAGTTTGCAGAGATTTATGCACAGAAACATTGGTGCAAAATGAAATCAGAACTCAGTCTACCTTTGTGAACCACAGAAAATCCTGTGTAATGGAACTGGTGTGAGAGTCATCAATTTCAGCAATTGGTATTTGATCTTCATTGGTGACTAACATATTGTCTTTGTAATAAAATATAACAGCTATGTAGAGTCCCCTAAAAGGAAAAAAGCAAAAAAAAAAAGGTCTTCAAATGTCTCCTCTACCAAGCTTGAATCCTGGAAAAACATATTTTTGGACATGATAAAAGATCATTTAATTCAACTGTGAACACAATCTTGCTAAGTATCACATGTTCACAGACTAGCACTCAGAGAACTTACTATCTTGCCCACATTCTCAGGAGAAAAGTGAATCTCATACTCTTAATAACAAAGAGGAAATTTCTAGCGAGTTTCTACTTAGAACCCAAACCAGCTGATTCCTGAGAAGGTAAGACTTCCTGGAAAAACTGCATAGGACCTACCGTTTTAAGGTCTTCACAAACTTATTTGAGGAGTGGAACAGGTGTTTCAGGCTCCTTGAGACTGACTGCTTGCGGCCCGTGGTTTGTAATTTTGAAGTTTCTGAAACACCAAAAAAACCCCACAACAAACCCAATATAAATTCCATTGACAGAGTAACACTCCCAGTACCTTCTTCCCACCTTCCCTGTCAGTATTGCTTATCCTCGGTTGCATGTAGGGATTCAACTCATTCATTCTTACAAAAAGCTCTTATATCTTAAGTTGCCAGTGGTTAACTCAATTAGTGATCAGTTCCTCAAAAATGTTGGAGATGAGTAACATTTATAATTCTAGGGGGACCATGTAGGCATTTTGCTTATATTTTCCAGTTGAGCAATTGATTATAATGTGGGATAAAAAGAAATGGAATCAAATCCTTTGCCCTCCTCCCATTGCCTTTAATAGTCACACATTTCTCAATGCTGGCAAACTTCTTACTAGTCCACACATTTCATTACATTTTTTCCCCACTATACAATTAATATAGACACAGTATTGAAAGTTTGGAGAATAGATAAAAAGAACAAAACTCTACCCATATCATCTTGCCATTTTAGTAAAACCACTGCTACCATTCTGGGGCAATTTTTTCCAGTGTATATATTGGCTTACAAAACTAACTGTAGGCATAGGTTGTGATTATCATCATTACTATTCAGAAGAAGAAACTGAGACCTAGAGGTTAAGATGGATTGCCCAAGATTAAAAAAAAAAAAAGCCAGTACCCAGAAAAACTGAAATGTTAATTTACTGAACAAATATTTATTTGTACAATACTACATACAAGGTTCTGTGACTACATTGGGGAGCAAATCATCCAGTGCTTCTGGTCATCTATTCTACTTAGAACCTGGAGATTTCACTGATAAAACTTGCAGACTTCTCCTAATAGTCTTTATAAATAGTACTCCATGCAGCTGAGCTAATGATCACTGATTTCAGTTCTCATGTTCTATGTAATGAAAGGAAGTTGAGATTGTTGGGGTCATCACCAAACTTCGGACAGATACGTCACAGGGATGAGAACAACATCTACGTCACTGCTGTTAGGCGTGGGAACCTGGGTGGATGGCCCATGGCTAAGGCCCAGTGTGGCTCTGCTTACGGTCCTTTAGGAGCAGTTGGGGATATGTGGGCTGACACAAGCATTCATGCCAGCCTCTAACTAGTGCTGGTAATGGTTAGTCCTGACAGAACAAAGCAAATCATTTTTTTCTGACCTGAACACAAATGTGGCTGGTCATATCATGCTTGAAAATGATGCTGCTGGGACTTCTCTTATAGGCAGCATATTGAACATACTCATTACATACTACTCTCTCCCACAATCTCACTAAAACCAGAGTAAAGCAATAAAAAAAAAGGAAACTACATAAATCTATAAAGACAAAGAGATGGAAAAGGGAAAAAAAGCAAGTGAACTTTGGTAGCTGGAAAGCAGATGGACAGATGGATTTAGCAGATTTGAGAAAGATGAATCCTAAGCTAGTAGTGGAGGAGACTGAGAAGTAACCCGACTCACCCCTTGGGTACCACATACTGCTGGAAGTTGGGGATGAGGGTGGAGCTAAAATCAGAGGGGTGTATTGAAGTCCATTTAAAACTCAGTGGGACTTCTAGATCTCCTCTAACCTGCAGAGCTGGACAAAGACCCTTTCCCCGCTCTAGAAAAAAGCTAGTGGGTTATTCTCTGAAAAGCATAAAATTGGGTTTCTAGAGTGGGAGACATGGGGTGCAGTAAAAAATGGGGAGAGTAGTACTACACCCATAACAGATGGATTAAAAGAACATTTCCATACAGATTATTTCCCCATTGGGCTCTCAGAACCCTGGTGCTCAAACATACACCCTTCAGGAAGGACACTGGAGGAAACTTTTCTGGAGACTCTGACCAGACTAAGAGAATTCACGTAAAGCTTCTGACATTGCTTCCATTGGTTTCCTAAAGAAAAGGCCATGCCAGGGGTGCCTGAGCGGCTCAGTCGTTTAAGTGTCTGACTTTGGCTCAGATGAGTTCAAGGCCTGCGTCAGATTCTGTGCTGACAGCTCAGAGCCTGGAGCCTGCTTTGGATTCTGTGTCTCCCTCTTTCTCTGCTCTTCCCACCCTCAAAAAATAAACAAAAATTAAAAAAAAAAAAAAAGGCCATGCCAGATCACTCTACAGTGAAGCCCCTAGATACAGAACCCTATCCATGTGCTTAGTGCTTCCTAACAGCTACTGAGCTCTCTTCTCTTAATCTCAGTAAACATCCAGGACCACCAGGCAGTTGTGAAAAGCATCTAACAGGAAAGATAGAGGCCTAAACCAAAGAAATAAAAGGGCAGTTTAGAGGAGAGACCATGCTGACAGAAGAAAATATAAATGAAACAAAGCCTATTAACAGCCTCAGAGATTAGCAGAGGCATTGCAAAATGGATAGGAGTTTCTAAGAGAAACATTCGGAGAATAAAAGAGAGTACTGGAAATTAAAAATATATTATCAAAAACTGAAAAACCCAATAGAAGGTTTAGAATATAAGGTTGTGGAAATTTCTGAGAAAGAGCAGAAGGCCATGGGGATAGAAAACTAGAAGAGCAACACAGGATAACCTAGAAAGTTCAACATCAGACTAAGAGTTCTAATAGGAGGGAGCATAGGAAAAAGGGGAGAAATAATTCATTAGTCTAAGAATATACCCCATAATTGAAGGGGGTAGCTTTCCATCCTCAAAGGGCTTGCCCAATGGAGAATAATACATCCACACTACATCAGTGTGTTTTTTAAAATATTTTTAAATATATTAAGAGGATGAGGGGTAGCTATTGTAATGTGCATGTAAGAACAGGGAGGGAACAAATAGAGAAATAATCCTTCCTTAGGTAATGCCTCAAATTTAAAAAAAATCAAGAGTTAGAATATAAACATGTCATACAGAGACATGACGAAAATATAAAACAGATTTTAAGGTACTGAAGATAAAAAGAAACTTAAAAACCTTCCAGAGAAGAAAAAACAACAACACTGGTATCCTATAAAACCTCTGGAGTCAGAATGACATCAGACTTCTCAGCACTGAAAGCCACAAAAGAACAAAGCAACACCTTCAAAACCTGAAAGAAAATTATTTCAACCAAGAATTCTATCTTTGGGGTGACTGGGTGGCTCAGTCGGTTAAGCGTCTGACTTCTGCTCAGGTCATGATCTCAGGGTTTGTGAATTGGGGCTCCAAGTCGGGCTCTGTGCTGACAGCTCACAGCCTAAAGCCTGCTTCAGATTCTATGTCTCCCTCCCTCTCTGCCCCTCCCCCCCCACATGCTCTGTCTCTCTTTCTCTCAAAAATAAATAAACATAAAAAAAAAAAAGAATTCTATCCTTAAATGAGTGGTAAGTAGAACAAATGCATTTTTAGACACCGAGAGTATCCAAAACTTACTTCCCAAGAATCGTCTCAGGAGATGACTAAAGGAAGGGCTCCACTGAAATGAAGGGCTAACTAAGAAGAATTTAAGACACGGGATACAAAAAGATGCAATCCAGAATTGGAGGGTAGCCAGAAGAGTCCTCAGTGTGGTGGGGAAAGGAGACCCCAGGGTGCCAGCTGGGCACTGAACACAGGCAGCCAGCACCGGTCTAGATTGGAGCAGGTCAGAGGACTCCAGGAGAGGTTTCTTTAAGAAGACGTAGTTGAAACAGTACTAATATATTTGATTGTATTGAGAGAAAATTGATACAGCTGGAGAAGAGCTTGGGGATTAATTAGTTATGACCACATAGAAAAACAAGCAAACATACAATGAAAGATGATTGTTAACTACAGGGAAAAGAAAAAGTTACCCAGGAAAGGAAAACAATCATAGAATTAAGTGATCATTATAATGTGAGCAATAAATATTGATCTTACTCAAATTACAATACAAATAGGAGGATGGCGGGTAGGGGGATGAATGTGTATGTAAGGGGGGGAAGGAAGAAAAGATCATCTTTTCTTAGATAATGCCTCAAATTAAATCAAGAATCAGCAATATAAATGTTAGAGATACGAAGAAAATATCAAAAGAACTGGCTAAAAGAATTAAGTCATTGGGAAATAAAAAATGGAGAATGAGAGGAATTGCTTTTTTTTAAACAATAAAGCTCTTAAGTGCTTTATTTATTTAAAGTTATTCATTCTTTAAACAATGGCTGACAAGTATATATAATTCTTACCTGCATTTACAGGTGAGTAAAAATGAGGTCTAGAGAGGTTAGGTAACTTGTTCAAAGTCACACAGTTAGTAAATGTCTAGTCTGCACTTGAACCCCGCTAATCTATGATCTTACCTGCTTATGCTAAGATAACTTTTACATTATAGTCATACATAATATAAATTAAAATGAAGGTTAGACTGAAAAAACAAAACAAAACTGAGAATTACTCCTATTAGTTGGCAAAGGGGCCCATACAAATGTTAACTATTCCAGGTCTCCTCCACTTTGGGCACATGAAAGTATTTCACTTTTTGGAATCCTTGTGGTTGGGTGTGGCTATGTGGCTAGTTCTGGCTGATGAGTTTTGAGTGTAAGTGACATACACAGTGTCCTGTCCATATGAGACATTCAAGTGTTTCTTTTCTTTCTCCTATGGTACACAGTACCATAGTACATTTCTAGAGAAAGGATGATGACAGCACAGAAAGACAGCCCTCAGCTGACCAGTGGGAGACATATAGCTCGTGGGAGAAATAAATATTTTGGGGGCGTCATTTGGTTATTGCAACATGTTTATTGCTCATCTTGAATGATTCAAGGTCTATACTGATACACTGAGTCACTGATCAGTGGCTTTTACTCTGGCTTCTGGCTCTGCATAGCTGAGGACTCTGGAACAATGTTCAGTTTATTGGACTCCAAATACAGTAGTTCTTTGGCTTTTAAGTGCTTGGGACATAGGGAGTTTATTTTATTCATACTGATATGTCTAGCACCTGACACATAGTAGGCAGTGTTTGGATTAATGTTTGCCAGTTGAAAAATTGTGTAACTGAAATTCACTCCCACAGGGTACTGCTCTTATGAACACAACTGGCTTCTTTATAGCTCATTCTATCAGGGCATGACCCGTGTGAATAGTAAAGACTGCTCAACATCTCCACTGAATTTGCATCCCAGTCCTGAACATGCAGGTTATCTGTGGCGACTTCTTTAGCCAAAATACAGAAATCCGTGTGGGTTTTAGTATCTCCCATGTGGGGCTTTGGTAGGAGAAGGATTGTTTTATTATTACTTCTGCATTTGGAATATGCTGTGTATTTTTGGAGTACTCCAGGCTCATTACAATCGAGTCAGTAAATACACATTGGTTCTAGGACTTATCAATAAAGTGCAGAGATGAAGAGAGGCTCCATTCTTCATCTGTAAGAGCAATGGAAGGAAAATAAGCTACAGTTTGCAATGTGCCTGTACTATGCCAGATGAATTTAATACATTATTTAACTTAATCTTCATAAAAATCCTGAAAGATAAATACTGTTATCCTGATTTTTCTGATGGGGAAGCTATGGCTCAGAGAGATCAGATGCTTTTCTCAGGGATACACAGCTAGTAATTAATATAAGTGGGATTTGAACGAATTATTTTTCCTAACTGTAAATCTGACATACACTCAATTGCCTAGATCTCAATGTAGTTGAGTATTTTATTGTTTATGGAGAGAGAGCGTGAGCGCGAGTGTGAGCGAGCGAGCAAGCATGAACAGGGGAGGGGCAGAGAGAGAGGGAGACAGAAAATCCCAGAGAGGCTCCCTACTGTCAGCACAGCCCAACATCAGGCTTGATCATGACCTGAGGCGAAATCCAGAGTTGTATGCTTCACTGACTAAGCCACCCAGGCGCCCTGTAGTTGAGTATTTTAAGTAACAGTTTTGTAGTTTTCTGTAATACCTAATTATCCTTGGTTTATCCTTTTAGACTTAATGTTAAATTATCTTAAAATCATTCCTTTTTGTGTGTGTGTGAAGCCATTTCCTTTATCTTAACATATTGTAGGTCAGTATTTCCCAAAGTCCGTGTCTTGGAACACTACCTCTGTGAAAAAAAGTTATACAATGACTTTGCAAATAAGTTTGGAAAATACTTGGTTAACCAAATTCAAAGTGTCTCTTTATTAGAGTCTTTACTATTATAATATTGATTTTACATTTCCAGGAAAAGGATATATAATGCGATATTTTCCAAACTTACTGACAAGAGACTGTTTTTCAGCTGAACATCTTGTAGGATCACTGTTCTTTGGAATACTTTGGGTACTGTTTAAGTGCCCAGTGTACATTTCAATTGAAAAAATATTTTTCCTTTTGGGGAGGTTCTACTTATGCCTTATTTAAATTTTTCTGGACATTGTCTGAATATTTACATCCCTGTGGGAGAAGAGCATATATATGCTGAATATTAAATGGGAACTACTGAAATAATTGGGCTGTCTAGATAATTTGTTTCTACTATTACTACTATCGTAATCCATTAGTAATGGGGAGAGCATCTAAATCCTCAGATAATATAAAAAACTATCCATCCTTATGAGTAGTTTTAGCTATCTCCCTCTGGCAAAGACTAAACACAAAATGGCTTATGAATTGCAAACGATCATCTATCCAGTTGCTTTATTACCTCTATCTGCCATACAAGAACCAATGGGCAGGGGAATGATGGGGAGGCAGAAGGGAGAAAGGTGCCTAAATGATGCCTGGCCTGGTTAAATGGGCTCTGAGAACTGAGTATACTTTGGTCAGTGTGGGATCTGTAAGGCCATGGTCTGGGTAAAGTTTTCCTTCAGATCTGGGAATAAAACCCATTTGAGTTTCCTTCTCAAACATGCATATTTACATTTTCTAATGAACCACTCATTAACAGAATATTATTTTCTCACAAACACTTTTCCTCATTTCTGGCTAAAGCCAACATTTCTGAAGAGCTCTGTTGTAACCCAGTAATTGGGACTAACTTTTTGCTAATGCTGAGTATGATTCTGTGTACCTAGTCCAAACTCAGTTGTATCTCTTAGTTTCAACCATGGATTTCTTACCTAGCTGGCTCAGCAGTGCCCTGAATCTGGAGAGTGCAATGCAGTTGGGATCTGATGGGTGAAGGAGCATGGAAAACAAAAACTTTATGGAGGCTTTAATTCTCTAAATAGAACTAAGTGCCTGCTCCACGAATCATTACACAGATCAGAAACCTGACCCTGTCCCATTTGAATAACCCAAGTAGGAGAAAAGTTTTAAAAGTTTCTGAGAGATTTTCTGGGTATAGTTGGCTAGGTCTGGAGATGTGTGCTCTACTTTCTCCCAAACAGTAGTACAGGGGAAGATTAAAATTCAGGGTGAGATCAACAGCAGTGCCCATCAGCGGGGGACAAAAATGAGGTGTGGCAGGAAGACTGCATTTAGAGACAGAAAACCTAGGTCAGAATCTTGATGCTGTCTTTTCCTGGCAGGGTGACCGTGTTCAGGTCACTTAGCCTAAGTGGTAATTGCCAGCATGAGGATGAAAAAGAGATAGTGGATGTGAAATCACAGTGTAAACTTTATTACAAATATACACAAAGGTTTCTTGTTGCTGTTAAAATTGACTAGACTTCCTCAGGGATGCTCACAGAGTTTTCCTGGGGACTGAGAGCTTTGAGGGTGAATATCTCAAAGACCCAGCACACTGAGGAGTTTTGTGAAGGACAATCCAAAGGGAAGGGAACTAATGGCAGCTGCTGTTTTTCTTGTGCTGTTTTTTTAAACTGTTTGCATGGAGAGAGGGTGAGACAGAAAGGAAGGGAATGAAGGAGAGGGAAGTCACTTTGGAAGGGTTAAAGCAAGATAGTGCTGTAAAGTGATTCCAGATGTACAAATATTAATATCTCTCTCTCCCTGATGAATGAGAAGGTATGACCCAGTTAGGAAACTGCTAAAATTACCGGCGCCACCGAGACCTCAGTCGATGGCCCAGCGCAGATTTTTATCCTTACCCCGGCAACTATAATGTTGATGAAGGGCTCGGACCTGCTGCAGCAGACCTTCCAAAACTTCGCTCTGTCCCTTGTGTCTGGGCTCTCTGTCGTCATAGTCTTTCCAGTCTATTGAACAAAAGAAACAAACAGAATGAAATTTTAAAGCAAGGAGGCCTCTCCCTGGAGGCGCTGCCCCAGGATCTGGGTTCTGCTCACACTCCCCCAGACTCTGGAGAAGCACCCGGTACCCGCACAGCTGGCAGCCAGTGCCAAGGGTTTGCAGCCGCCATTGTTCAGGGCCCTGTGCAAAACAGTAATTGTGGTTGGGATGTGTGTGTGTGTGTGTGTGTGTGTGTGTGTGTGTTGGGCAGTTTTAGGGCAAGAGAAAATGGTAACTGAAAGGCAAAAGAAAACAGGGAATCTGGGAGTCCAATTTCTCCTCCCCAGCTCCTTACCCTCCTTTTCAGCATCCCGGGTCCTAATCAGTTTCCTTGCCACCTCTCCACTCAGTACCCCAAATGGCAACTGGATTTCCAGAGTAGGAAAGAAAGGGGTGGGAATGTGCAGACTAGATGAAATCCACAGTCCCAATGCTTTTATTGTAGGTTTCACACTTTTGGCCAGATTGACATTTCTTTCCAAGGAAAGAGCCCACGTTAGATGCCAAGAAATGGAAATCTACATTTTGCTCTAATGAATGTCTGCTTTGGTTAGCTGGCACAGCAGCCTGTACTACTCTGGGCCACCAACCACCCTGTCTGCTCCGTCTCTAAATATGCCGTATTAGCTTACATGGCACATTTAAATCGCAGTGCCCACTGAGATTTTTCTCCCCCTTCTATTTTCATTCCTTTTGGCTGTAATGATATCAAGGGTAATAACCCATATGGGATTAATGTCAAGATTGTAATTCTGCTGTCTCCAAACCTGGATTTTTTTTCAGCAGGTCTGTCATTTCGTAGTCCATCCTTTCTTTCTATCCACCCCCACCCGGTGTTACTTTCTGAACCTTTTAAAAGCAACAACTTAAAGCACTTCTTGGTTGACATACTTTCTCTAAGAATGCTAGTCATTCTTTTCTAGAAAGTCCAGTTAGTCCATAAGTGTATGGGAGGCTTAAATTCTAATCGAATGAGTTTCAAGTTCTCTCTCCCCAGATTTATTTTAAAATATGGAGCCTGCCTTGTTCAGAAAGTTAAGCAGATATCCTGATGGTAAAAGTCAGGTAAGAACATTATCCAGTGGCCCACCCACGGCCTAGTAGTACGGCAAACTTCGACAGGCTCTGGAGTCAGATAAGCCTGGGTGTGACCCCTGGCTCAGTGTCTGAAAGGCACAGTTCTCACATGGACAAGGCCTCTACTCTGTAATGTGAAGAATGAACATAGCTTCCACCTTGCAGGATTTTTTGTGAGGATTAAATGAGAGGTTTATTAGGTATCCAGTACAATGCCTGTTACATGGCATTATGTAAATCATAACTAAGCATAACTTAGAAAGGAGGGAATTCATTGGTGAAGAGTTAACTCCCTGTGTAGTGAGTATGGAAACATAATTTCTTACCCTATCAGATGCTTCCCTATGAAGAAGGAGACCTCATACATTTTTTAACTTTTCCTGCTTCCTGCCCTTCCCCATGCATCCTTCTCCATTTTACCTCTCAGAAGACAGAGGCCCGGAGAGAACCATTCCAATTCCATGTTACTTAGCTTGTCGGGGGGCATAGCCAGGACCATAATGTAGTTACATGGCCCTCCATATATTGCTCATTTTCTTATGCTGTGGACATGTTTTCTTTTGTTTTGTTCTGTTTTGTTTTGTTTCTTTTGGGAAGGAGGATCAGAGCTTGGTTGGAGTGTGTGTGGTGTGGCTTAGTTGTGGTCAGCTCTGGAGACAGGGAATTGGCATAGGTGCCTTCCATAGACTCTGTTCCTCGTGGGCAGAAACCGTGACTTAATTTCTCTTTGCCTCAGGTTTCTTCTCTGTAAAGTGAGTTTTTGAATGTTTTTTAAAGGTTGTTTGAAGTTTAGAAAAAACAATATATGTAAAACACCATTATGGGCACATCAGGGACACTCATTAAACGGTGATGAGGCATTGTGAATAGAAGGATGGTGTTCAGGTAGAGTGATGCTTTTACTGGTAAATTTGGAAATGTTTGAGGAGTTGAAATCCAAGTGATCCTCAGTGTTATCTGTAGTGTCCCTGGTATCTGGGCACAGTGATATTAGATGTTGCTCTCATGGCTCCTAAAGGCCATTATGCATTTGTTTCCTCCGTTGAATAAATGCATCCGTAGTGCTCATGGTAAGATGAGTAATGTTTGCTTGGGTAAGACGCCTGGGTGGGTGGGTTCTCATGTAGTCCTGCACATAGTAATACATTCTAATGAGTGGTAATACTGCCATCAACGCAAGGGGAGATGACATGGAGCTGGCTCTTTCTGCTGAGCCTTGTTACATCAGAGGCGGGCTCAGGCTGATGACTTTATGATACATTCGAAAATTGCTAATGCTAAATTGCAGCCCAAGTGAGCACTGGACATGATGCCAAGGTTTTTGGAAAGAATGAGTTTTCCTCATAGATGTTTGGAAGGTTTTGATGACTACATAAAATAGGAGACTTTAGGGATGAGGGAGAAAATTGAAAATATATTAAGAAATCAGGAACCTGACAGGAATAAACTTAGTGTGGTAGGAAAAGAGCAGATTGTGCCACATAATACAGTTCACTGTTCTGGTAATGAGACACTTGAATTGCAACACAATGCAGAGCTTACATTCGCTGGCGATATCAGGGCTTTCCTGATCGTAACTCAGACAAGCCTGTCTGGGTCCTTTTCTCTTATTATGTACCATACCATATAATATAAGTCTATAAAAACACATTAAGGCCTTTTGTAAAAATATAAAAAAAAGTTTTATAGCTTACTGGAACATATTACCAAATTTCCAATTACTCTGTCATGTTAGAATACATGGTCCTCTAGTAAATATCTGAATCCTGATATATGTTGCATCACAATGTCATACTCTGTTTATAAATAGAACCAGAGTGTTATATTCTTTTTCAAGTGATATGGCATGCCTGTAGCAACTATAGCAACATGTTTGGATTTTAGTTCTTTGCCAGATACCCCTACTAGTCAAGTGGGCCATTTTAGAAAGTGTTGCCATTTGCCATGTTAATTACCAAGTAATAAGTGACTCTTCCTGGTCCTGGACAACTGTTCTAGTCACTCTGGAGACAGCCCTGAAGGGCTTTGCGGGAGAGTGTCTGCATAGAACTTGAAGTTTACAGAACTGGAACATCTGATGCAGTTAAGTAAATGCATCCCTCTGCAGATCAGAATTTGCATTTCGAGTGGGTTTTCCCCTGTGCCGCCTTCAGGCCAACTGATACTATCATTTTCTCCCCTTTTCTCTTCCTTCGATCCCTTCATCTACAATAATAAATATATTCTTTTTTTCCTCTAGAATGAGATTTGTTCCCTTATCTTAATCTTGCAGTATTCCCAGTGTTGTTTCCAGAGTCTTCAGTGAGAAAGATGTCCAAATAAGACTGGGATAATTAAATCATTGAGTGCCTGTAGGACGCAGGGAGGAGCCTTAGAGATCTCTGGTGTCAGTGGTACAAGGCCCTGTATGACCTGGTGTTGCTCCAGACCTGACAGTTAAGAATGGTTGGCTGACTGGCTCTTAGTCTGCTTGTCTGCCTGATGATGGGGCACTGGTTCCTACAGCACAGGAGACATGTTATGGGTTCAGTCAGTTCAGGCCTGATCCTGGCTCAGCCACAAATAAGAGTTGTGACCTTGGGCAAGGCGGCGGCCTCTCTGAATCCCAATTTCCTTATTAATAGAAGAGGAGAACAGCATAGTAGTTGAGAAAAGGGCCACCAGGTTTGGACCCGACTTCAGTGCTTGCTAATTTTGTGATGTTGGGCTCTATGTATGCCTGTGCCTCTATGTTAATAGTTTTCTCACCAGTAAAATGAGACGACTAGTAAATACCATCTCAATAGGTCTGTTATGAAGATTAAATGAGTGGATCCCTGTAAAGCTCTTAGATTAATGCCCAGCATATAATGAGTCAGATGACTTTTGGCTCTGATGTTCAGAGTGATGCAGAAGATGATGATGATGGTGCTTATCCACAAGATGGGAACATTGGTAAAGGCCTGAGATGAGGGTTCAGTGAGACACTGATGAAAACCCATAACATGCCACCTGATTTGTGGTTGGTCCTAGGTAAAGGGTTGTTAAAACGTGAAAAGCACATAAAACACATAAAAAAGAAAACTAAAGAGCCCATAGTCTTATACCCCAAATATCTACTGCCAAATGTTGATAGTTACATGCTGACATGCCTTCCTAATAATAATCAAAGTCACAGCTTAAATATGTGATAAAAATTTGCATTATGTTTTTATGTAAAACTAATAAAGTAAGAGTTTCTTCCACATAATGAAGTTTTTTAAACACCATTTTTAGTGGTTGCATTTGGTTCTATAATATGGATATGTAAATATCATACTTAACTATTGAATTGATACTGGATATTTGTATTGGATATTTGTTCTCCCTACCACACATGATATTTCACTATATCAACATGTTGCTATATTGCACATATTTGTTCATAATTATTTGTCTGCATTTGTTTTCTTAGGTTAGATTCCAAGATATATAATTATGGGGTAAAAAGAAATGAATGTTTTTATTATGTCAAATTGTGTCCCACAAAGGATGTAGCAGTCTGTACTCTCATAAGAAGCATATGATACCATTTTGAGCTATCACATTCATGGAAATTTTTTTTTTTTTTAATGAAAACATAGTTCGGAGCAATAGGCTCATTATGCAGAAAAATCTATCATGTGGTGTATCTAGAGATGCTTCTGGTTAATAGAGAGTTCAAATATACCAGACATAAATTATTAATCCTCAAATAACTAGAAGTGGCTTTTGTAGGGGGTTTTCAGCCCCACTACAAATATTATATATTTGTAGCAGAGAGTAGCAAAGAGCCTGTTAGTAAGAAAGCTTTTGCTTCTGACACTGTCAGAAGAGTATCTCATTCTCTTATCAATTGTATGTGGGTGAGGGGTGAGGAGGAGAGGAGAGCTAGAATGGGCCAGCCACTCCTGCTGTTATCATTCCCCACATCCCCATGAAGGCCTTGGGAAAGGTTGGATTGGACTCCTACAGACTCGGAGAGGTTAAGGAACTTTTGGAGGCCATGCAGCTAATAAAATGTATCACGAGCATTGAATTAGGTCTTGCCAGTTCCAAATTCCCTCTCCTTTCATTCCTCTGAGTTGCCTCCCAGGGGACCGTTTCTGTAGAGGAATCCTTCACCATGTGGCCCAGGGGCTACTCTGAGGAGGTCTTGTTAATCCCCAGCAGTGGGGAGAGGGAAAGGCAGTGGTATCTGGAGGATGGATGGAGGGAGAGTTGGAGCCTGTTGCCAGGCTTGAGAGTTCACAGCCACCACCTACTGGAAGGCGAGGCACATGCCGGAGTCGTGGTCTGAGCAGGTCCCCATCCCTTCATGTTATAAGCCGAGACTTGAACAAAATACTGTTGGCCCTGAAAAGTGTCAAAATAGAGAGAATGATGCATTAGGAATTTTACTGAATCATTAGGGAGTCCTGTGTCTTATAAATTCCTTGATCCCTTGGGAAGTCCACTAGCCATTCTTCAGTTTCCTAGCTTTTATTGACTATTATATTTATTTACGTGTAATGATAAGCATCTTGGGGTGCCCTTCATTTCTCTGAGCTTTTTTCCCTCCCCCCCAAATTATACACTAATTATTAAGAGTCATACACTTCAATTGTACAAGTTTTACCAAAAACAGCAATTCCTCACCTCTTTCTTCTTATTTTCCCTTCCCCAGAGGCAGTCGCCATCATTTTTATTAGCTAATTAACTTGCTTTTAAAATTAACAAGTTACAATGCACATCTTTTCACATTAGTACATCAGAGATGTGGTTCATTCACTTAGTGGCTGCATAGTACTTCACTGTGGGCAAATACTGTCATTTCTTTAACCAGTCCCCCCCCAGTGAACATTAAGATTGTTTCCACATTTTATGCCATAATAAATAATGCTGCACCTCTTTGATTTTACTTCAATTTAAAACCCATTATGAAAACAATGGTTTATATTCTTTAATGTCTTATGACACTAAAAATTTAGGAGTTGTTTTCGTTTACTTGTAAACTTCAGATGTCTTGTATAGTTGTTCATTTTTCTTTTGAGTTTTTTTTTTTCTTTTTTTACCCAGTGGACCCAAAGAGGCATTGTTAAAGCCAGCATTTGATAAAACATTGCTTGCAAAAATTGTAAAATAATGTTTGAAGTAAAAAAAAAGAAAAAAACCCAGAATCCCCAAATCAAAAAACAAACCACATCTTTGTTGAGCCTTTGCTAGAAATTTTAATAATGTTGGCCTTAGCATATTATAAAGCTAATTTTTTTATCATTAAAAATAGGTCTCTATGTACTTCAAGGTTATGGAGATTCTGCAGAAGTGTAAATCTGCTTCTAGGCTTTTTATGTGATTAGGATAGTGTCTGAATTGCTCTCATTGGACGACCAAGTGGAAAAACGTAATCCCTATAAAAATTAGTTCAAATATTAGAGAAACTCTCTGTGGAGAGTTTTCCATTTTTATCACAATATCACTTTTTCTTTAAGCAAAGGAAATTCCCTAGGGTCTCTCCTGGCCCTTTTCCATCATGTGAGCCATAGGGTTGGGAATCAGACTTCTGCCGATAGCATCTCTGGGGGCCACCCACTCAGGGGTTTGTTTGTTCTGGTAATCCACAGTTTTGGCCCCTGGTGTAGACGTGTGATTAGGACTAAAAGTCAAGATTCTGTGGTGGTGACCCAACCACCAAGAATTCTGTTAGAATAGCTGGTTCAAACTCGAAGAGATGCAAGCTAATGCAGCTTTTTAATGCTGGGCTTCAGGAGCACACTTTACACATAGCTGGATTAGAGACTGATCTTTTTGAAAAACAACAAAACTGGGAAAATTCTTCCCCTACCTCTTGCATAGAAAGGTCCTAAGATATTAAGGATACTGATTGGAGCAGGAAAACAAACAAACAAACAAACAACCAAAACCAGATTTGATTTAAGTATATTTTAAAAACTTTTTTACTAAAAAAGATTTTGATGATTCAATTTTGCTGCATTTTAATTATTTGAGGAGGTACAGGGGTTGTTTCAGTATGAACTGATTTGCTAGGTGTTTTTATTTTTTCCATTTCATATGCTCCTATGGTTTATAGTTGTATAAACAATTACTGTTTGAGTTTAGATTGGTTAAACAAATAAGCTCAGCTTGTTCCAGTTTTTCATTCACAGTTTAAATTGGTTCAGGTTACTGAGAAATGTAGCGCCACCATATATAGTTTCTTTTCTGTGAAAGCAGATTTAGATTTTTTTTTTTAATCAAGGGAAAAGGATTTCTCTCAGGAAATTGTATGACTCCAATAGATGACTGATCTCAACCGAGGCTATGGGGGTGAGGGTGAGAGGAGGCTGCTATTTTTACCATCAGACAGGGAGTCAAAATTGGATCTCTCCGAGCCTTTGATCCCCCCTGAAGATTAGACTGTGATCCAGAAAGCAGCAGCTTTCAAGACTTGCATGAGGCCAGTCTTTTTCTGATCTCTGTAGAACATGGCAGCTTACAAAGTGGTTCATGCTGTCTGCCCAGTCCTTTGTGGAGTTCAGATTATGGATACCAGACATATCACACTTAACGAGTGGCAGTTGTTGCCAGAGGGCTGGGTGTTGGCTGTTGCTTCCAGAGTAGGCCTTTGCTACCCAAATCCCAGCACAAACGTCAGGGGCAGGGGAATGGGAAGCCTAAGGGGAGGATTTGGCCTTTTACCGTTGTCAGTCCTGTGATTGTGCATCTCAGGGTCTGCAAGTTTTCTATGATGATCTCTCCAGCCAAAGGACAAAAGTCTTTAGACATGCTCCACTCCACTGGAAGGAGAGAAAGAAAGAGACAGAATGAAATTCACTCATATGTCAAGAAACATCTCAGACACTCTAGCTAAAGTCCCTCTCAGAAATGGTAAGTTCACTCTCTTGTCCCGTTCTTTGCACCTCTAACAGTTTGCCTCCGGATAACAAGTCAGTTTCCAAGTTCTCAATTGTTTTTTTAAAACGAGAGAGGAAAGTAATTAACCATTCAACAGTGATTAATACACCTTTAAGTATGCATATGTGTATGTATCTGTGTACACATGTATATGCTCAGGCACATTATACATAACAGTTCACTGTAGAGAGAAGGTAAGTTATTGATTGCATGTAAGAAGTGAAGGGCATTGCCTTTTGTTCACTGCTCACATCTGATTTGGGCTTCACCAGTCATCTGAAAGTGCTATTTCAAGGTCCCAGGGATGTTCTCATCCCAAATAAAGAAGGCTCCTTTCATTTCTTTCTGAGTCACTTGACACCTTCTTCTGCAAGCATTCTCTTCCTCTAGCATCTCATATACTGCTCCCCAGGCTCTGCTTTTCCTCCCTGGTCCCGTCTTCCAGGCTTTTTCATTGGCTTCTCTTCAGCCTCAGGATTTGGGGTTTGTGGCTGAACTCTTCAGTGCTCCCCTCAACCTGACATCCCCAGAGTGGGTGTTCATTCACCGTCAAACCTAACACCCAAATTCTAACCCCCCATTTTATCACAAGACCATGTTCTTTCATAGCATTTTCCCACTGGTTGAAAAAACCATGGTCAGGAAAGATAAATTGTGCCTCATCAGTAAAAAGTATCTTGAGTGACAGATTACCCATGGCAGGATTTAAGGCTATCCTGAATGAAGCAGGAGCTTAAGTCACAGGGAGGAGAAGGCCCGTATGTTTTAAACCTCATGATGACAAGCTATAGGTTTTAAGATTTAAATTACATTCTTTATAACACTTAAGTCCTTCAAAATTAAGCTGACCTATTCCTAAAGCCTGCTGCTTCTTGAGTCACACAATCCCTCTGCTTTAGGGCTGTAGCCCCGTACCCTCAGCTCTGTCTCTGTGTGTTCCTAGGAATCTAGCTTGTTCTCCTCGCTCTCTAGAAATTCCTTTCCTGAAGTTCCTAGTGCTTTAGTTATCTGCAACAGCCTCTTTCTGGGCAGTCCTGTCACTCTGGCTTCCCCTACCTTTTGCAGCCTTCTTTCCCTCAGTTTTGGTTGCACCCTTTCTTCCTACCTCCTGACTCCTCTTTTTGGGCTCTCCTTGGTTCCTCTTCTCCTTCTTCCTTTGCTGTGATGTTCCTTGGAGGCTTGGCTTTGGCTCTTTTCTCACTCCACTTACTTGTCCCAAGCAGTGACCCTTTTCACTGTTACGGCTCCAGTGATGGCTCTCGAAACTGTAACTCTGGGTCCAGCGTCTCTCAGGACTAACTTCCTCTGGCGGATCTCCACATGAGTGCCCTCTAGGACTTCTCTTTGCCAAAATGAGTGTCTCCTCTGGTTTTCTCAGTTTTATCTCATGGCATTGTCACATACCTAATCACCCAACCCAAAGTCTCAGAGCATCCTTGCCTTATTTTTTTCCCCAATTCCTCACAATCAGTTAATTACTAAACCCAGTAGATTCTGCTTTAAAATGTTTCCTGTAAGTTTCCCTCTCCCCTGCACACTGAAATTATTCTAGAACATAATCCTGCATATCAGCTCTGCAATTGATTTTTTTTTTCAAGAAGGTATACCCCTGATTAACTGATCAACTCTCTTAATTGATTTTTCTGTTCATACTCTTATATACAATTCTCTAACAACAGCCTGAATTATAGTTTAAATATGCAGATCTCATTATTTTATTTCCCACTTAGAATCTTTTTACAGTGTCCAGTTGCTTTCAAAATAAAATGAAACGTTAACAAGGCATTCAAGGACCTTCATCATCTGGTCCCAGCCTTACTCTCCTGTCTCCTGACACTTCCTGTCACGTCTCACAGCAAAGTCCTTGCTCCATAAGCCTCTGTTACCTGATTATTCTGTGTACTTTTCTGCCTCTGTGTCTTGTGCTCATCTTCCAACCACTGCTTGGCGAAACTCTACTAATCCTTTAAGACCTAGCAAAGTTTGGGACCATGTCTAACTCTTGATTTTGGCTCAGGTCATGCATGATCTCATGGTTTGTGGGTTTGAACCCCACATGAGGCTCAGTGCTCAGCACTGACCCCACAGTCTGCTTAGGATTCTCTCTCTCTCTCTCTCTCAAAATAAATAAACTTAAAAAATATTTAGCAAAGTTAACTCTAAATTCCTCAGGAATAATCCATTAAATACACCTGTTCTGGGTTCCCAAAACCCTTTATGCATATAAAAACAAGATTTCCTACACACATATTATGCTTAACTGTATGTGTCTCTTTTTCTTGTTAGATTGTGATAGGTTTGAGGAATAGGAGTAATATCTTTCCCTATTTCCTCTTTAGTACATGGATTTGTGTTTTTTGGTGGATAGAAGGTGCTTCCTAAATATTTTACAAATCAAATATATACACATACACAGAGTGGAGTGGTCTTTTTCCAACATGGGATATTTTTCTTCCTGTGAATTTTTTCCTTTTTTCCTTCAGTTCTTTGCCCATTGAAACTCTTAGGTATGTTGTAAATGTAATTAGAATCAAATGATTAAGATTAGATGTTAAATCTCAAATCAGGCCTATACTTCCTTACAAATAGATATTCTAGATGATATAATTTAATATATACATTGTGTGTGTGTATATATATATATATGTATATGTATGTATTGTTTTCCAAAATGTTTTATTATGCTTATGAGCTCCTAGCTCTTGAAGAAGCCAAGTCTCTGAAAGTTAACTTGGAGAGGTTTTGTCATCAGAGAATAATATTGCATATAACTGGCTAAAGAAAGAAAAGGAAATCACTGGGGAAATTATCACAAACAAAACAAAATGAAAATTAGTAGCAAACATGCAAGGATATCTAGAAAAAGCAAGGAATACAGGAAAATTCTGGAAACAGAAATATCCTTGGTTGCCACTGAGACATGCGTAACTGAGTGGTGTGGCGGAGCTCTAAGTGGAAGGATGAGACTCCTGGGTGTCCGATTCCAGGCTAAGGATTCAGGGAGATTTCCTAAAAGAAGAGTTAAGGATTAGTGAGATTACCACCAGATTATCTGGCAAGTGATTAATGAAAAGTTGCTCAAAGATACAATCTTTAAAATTTTGTAAGAAATGATTTATTTTTGAATAATAACTTCATGTTCTCTTGAAATATGTTTTATAAAATATGTTTTAGGTGGAAACAAAACAAAATACAAAGAGAAGCAGCTCTGCCAGGGGATGTGGTGCAGCTTTGGGAGTTAATAGAAAGTGTTAAGCATTTAAGTCTAATTAGATCTTGTAACATGAAAGAGAAGATTCACAGGGAAGGAAGAAAATCCTCCATATTGGAATGGACAGTCTATTCTGGGGGCAACCAACAAGCTTTTCCCTCTGTGTGCTTCATTGGGTTGGCAGACTCTTTTGACATAAAGAAAGGAGCTTCTGGTCATTTAAAAAATAAGGGAGGGAAACGGAGTCAGCAGGAATCACTTTGAGAGCCAACTGGGAATTCTAAGAAGGCAACTTAGCACGGTCTCTCTGGAAAGTTATGTGTAGGTAGTTTAAAGACTTAATATTAAAGCCATGAGAAAATCACTTATAAGCCTGCTCTAAATCCCTGAAGGGCTGGAGCCATGTATATGAAGTTTAAAACTGTATAAGACTTATAATTTTAAGATAAAGATCAGGGCAACTGTTTCTACTTAGGTCTGGGAAATAGAAGCAGGGTTTAATCATGCAATAGCTCATAGCAGTTGAACATTAGCAAGAAAGGTACCAGACAAAACCAAGGTGTTAGTATTTCTGAAAATTTGGCTCTGGCTCAAACTGTGATTCACTGTATTTATATCAAATAGCTATGAATATTTTAAATACGATGCTTTATTATTTTAACAAATATTTCATTTTTATCTAAGTTTTAGAAATGTAGAGTCATTTTGGAAGGAGAGTTCTAGCTGAGCACCTCTATTTACTGGATGGCAGCTACATAAAACGTAGTTTGAAAGCTTAAGGAGGAAAAGAGCCCCTGAAGGTCTGGCCTTGTCACCTGAAGCCTATAATGTGAGGAGAAAAGTCACAGAATCAGGGCAAGAATAGAAAATTCAGGACCAGAAGCGTTAGGATACACAATCAGGACCAAGTCTAAAGCTCAGGTAAGCTTCCAGCCTCTTGGTGTGAACTGTGTGGATAATCTACCCTGCTTCAGCCAGTAACCTTCTGAGATGGTGGAGACTTGATTTTTATGCAAAAATCAAGGTATAAGGAGATAACATTACAGCAATGTCTAGTTAATTTCTATTTAATTGATAAACCATCTAAAATCTGCTGTTGTCCAAGGTTCTCCCTCAAGTCTGAAAGCCCTGACAGCCCAGAGCTGTTGTCCTGTGTGCACATCAGGAGGAGTTTTACTGTGAGAGTTCTAGTCCTGCTTCATGCCCAGGCTCTGCTGGAATCCTTCACCTTAGCCATATATCACTTGACCTCAGACCCATTGTTTTTGTGTGTTTTTTTTTCTCTTCTGGGATGCTCTCCTCTTTCCCCAAATTATCTTCCCCTTCATTCAAACAGGAGTGGTTGAAAGTCCCTTTCCACAGCTTTCCCTGGCTTTCCAGCGGGAGCTCCTTTGCCATTTTCCCATAATAATTTTAATATGTGTCTCACTGTTGCACTTGCTTTATTTGTTTTGTGTTTATTTTCTAAGAGATCTCTGTAGTCTGTACTTGCTTTGAGGGCAGGGGCCATGCTGGATGAGTACCAGTTTACGAAGCGCCTGTCATGGCGCCTAGCACAGCATAGGTGGCTCAGTAAATGGTGAGGGAGTCGATCCCTTGACTCCGGACTTTGGAATGTTTAAAGTCTAAGGTAGGCAGAAATCTGAAGCCAGTACATAAAGAATAAGAAAATAGTGTCAGAATAGGGAAAAAAAAAACAAACCCACAGAAAGAGAACAGAAGTTGCTTAAGCTGCCCAGTAAGTGGTTGGGGTGGAGATTAATTCCGGGCCTCCAGATTCCCAGCATCCCAGACTCTTCACTTGTCCATACTGCTGCTCAGGAACCAAAAAAATAAAAAGTTTATTTCCTGTTCCCTATCAGCAGTTCAGTGGAACCAAAACGGCATTCTTACTGGCCACACTCACCCCGGCGCCTTAGCTAATGAACGGAATTTGGCTAGACTGCCCAGCCCAGCACCAGAGCATTATGAAATCCTCCCCGATCCATCCAATTGTGCAGTTTCTAACCTTTGAGGCCGACCATAGCACAAGAGCAAGAAAGAGGGAGTGAGGGACGTGCCGAGAAACCCAGGAAGAGATCAAATACAGTTGTTTCTAGAGATGAGAAGATGTGTCTTGCTGAAGCATGAACCCACTCAACACTTGTGGGTTTGAAATTGGGAACTGACGTGAAAACTCTGGATCTGGGAATTCTGTTTAGCTCTGGCAGAATTCGAGGTCAGAGCTGCTCGCATTTTTTTATTTTAAATTCCCCTGGTAGTCCTAGGAGCGGGGGGCATGCATTACTTTCAAACAAGAATCTTTATTGTTTGCACAGCACACAGTCTTCCAGTTAATTAGAAAAACATTTTTTTTCCCAAATTAAATTTCCCTAGAAAAACAATGATTTAAATTAAGGGCAAAAAGCTTTTTTTTTTTTTTTTGACAGTAGTAAAGCCTTCTTGCACCCACTACTTCTAGAAGATTAAAAGCAAAGTTGGAATCAGAGGGCTGTTTCATTTATTTATAGTCAGATTCTGCAACCACAAAAATGATATGTCCCTATCTGAATGCGTTGTGTACTGTCATAGTTTTGCCTGCTATATGACAGAGTGGCACACGGATACAGAACAGAAACAGGGATGTCCAGAAATCAGGGTTTTGGAAAGTACATAATAAGCACTGCAAGTAACCACAGTCCAATCCATCTGCATCTTTATTTCCCCTCTAATAGTTTACCCGATTATGGCTCTTATCTAACTATTTTCTGTCTTGATCCCCTTGGCTTTCTAAATGAAAGGTGTTATCATTTGTATGATTCTTACTATTGCAAGTAGTTTTTTCTCTCTTTCCAAGCCTGGCACAATGTGTTTGTTGAATGAATACCAGTCTTCCAGAGACCCAGGTGCTGCCAGCCTTCACCTCTTCAGAGAGCTTCACCTCTCATGTACTTCTTTGGGCACTTAACCAGGCATGCCTCCAAAAAAACTTTCTTTAGTAATTTCTGCCGTTCGGGGCTCAGAAAGTCTGAATCAGTGGCACCATTAGGGTTACTGGAAGCATAAGTAATCCCCATGCCCCAGGTCCCTTTTCTTTTTTCATTTATAGGATATATTTCCTTGGCAGATTCACCTCCTGGTTTTTCCAGAGCATTTAGGAGTTGGGAAGAGGTCACAGATTTATCACAGAGTGCAGAATCCACGCATCATGGTACGTCTAAGGTGAGGTGGCGTGATAGAGTGGCTTTGAGAGGTGGCACAAAAATAGGGATATGGGGCAAGTCGGGGCTTGGCCCTCAGCTGTGTGTGGAGGGGACAGATGCAGCAGAGCGCTGGGCTGACCCAGCTCACTTGCAAGAATGGATGGTTAGGATCTCAGGAGTTTTGCGAGCTAGTGGTTAAACACAGCCATCATTAAAAATGAAATCATATACAGTTAAAGTGAAATATATTGTATTAAAGACAGTAAATATTTAAAACTTGCTATTCCCTATTTTCCTGCAGTTTGCTGTCATTTATGTTCCTGAGGGTATTGATGTCTGTTGTAGCTGCATAGGGGAAACCCACATCTCTTCCCAGTCATGCTCATGATACTATGTTGGTAGCTTGGAAGTGGCCATGGTAGGAATAGTTACACCATAAAAATCAGAAATCAGGTCTTGATTTTTTCCTTTGTGAACTGTTTAGATCAGGTATTGGCAAACTACAGTTCCATAAACTAAATCCAGCCTCAGTCTGGTTTTGTGTGGCCCAGGAGCTAAGGATGGTTTTAGTTTTTACATTTTTAAAGGATTGTTAAACATGTGCATGCATGCGCGCACACACACACACATACACACGCACGGAAGAATGTGTGACAGAGATCATATGTGGCCCACAAAGCCTAACAGGAGAAATTGCTGATCACTAGTCTAGACTTAAGAAAGCGATGAAGAAAATGTTAATATGCAGGTTAAAATCTCTGTGGCTATTTCATTGTGAATAGCACAAAAAACCTGAGGAAATATTCTTCTAGTACTTAAAAATTTTTACTTGATTCAACAAAGAAGTTGCGTATGCCACTGATCAACAAGTGAAGTTACATATACTATCAGTAAAATTTATAATAGACTTATGTGTAAGTACACACACACACACACACACACACACACACACACACAAACACACACACTCCCCCCACTCCCCTAGAGAGCCAGTTGTTAAACATTTAAATACCACTGAATAAATGCTAGGTGATTGCTTAGACAGATTCTAAGGGTGGATGTATCCTGACTAACAGGGTAGAATGTGGGGGGAAATAGATTTCTTAGGCATAATATAAGTAACATTCTGTTACCAGGAGGCAAGAATGAGGTATATAAACCCCGTTAGGAGCAGGAATGGTACAGTGAGGGAATCTGAGGCAGAAGTTCAGTTACCAAGCAGTCACCACTGGGGAGGTCTGCCCAGTGGCCAGGCCCCAGGCACTGGGCAGTACAGGTGCCCAGGCTTCCTGCGTCAGCTCTTCCAGCCCCAGCCAGGGGTGGCCCAGAAAGTGGTGCAGCACACAGCCTGCAGGGCGGGCATCCCTGGACTTGACTGCAACCAGGGTGGCAGCGTCGGGCTGCCATGCAGAAACCCACATGTCGACTGTACGTATGACAAGACACACCAGCCCAGTACTCCTGGACTGAGCTCCATTCCTAAACTGGATGATCTGGGCTTCATTAGTATTATATTCTTTATTATATTGTTATTATACATTGATATTGTATTTTATTTCATGATGATCTGGGCTATATGTGTGGGCACTTTTAAGACACTCTGGACTGAAAATAGGTACACAGGTCATTAATTCAGACACTTTAGACTTTTGCTTTTGCCCTGGAACACTGTCATATCCTTGAGTTATAGGATGTCCAGACAGATTTATGCTTGTTTTAGAGTCCTTTTAATAGTGTCCAGATAATAATTTTATTAAGAAGTATAAGCTTTTTAAAGGCTGCAGTGGATGTACTGAACAATAGCAGAGACTCAAAGAGCTGAAGGCTGGGACTTGAGAATAGGAGGCATCTAATGCCCCTTCCACAGGGTAGGGCCTTCCCCTGGCTGAGCTTCCTGCAATGCTGAGATTTTTGTTTTGTTTTATTCCCAGCAGAGAGATGCCCTTCTTGCTTGCAGGGAGAGAGCTCTAGCAAGCTACTTTATGTTTTCAAAGGGCACAAAGCAGAGAAATGCAGCAGCAGCTGTCTGATTTCTTCACACAAGGTCCATGATATGTGGCCAATTCCCAGATTTCTGAATCCTTTTGGGCCCTCACAGAATTAAAATAACCAGCCACGGGGGCAAAAGCAACAACAGACGAGGAGCCTGCAATGGGAGGCCAGCACTGTTTGGCTGTTCATCCATCCTACTGCACCCATTTCACACCCCATACTCCTCCTTGTAACTTTATGTAATTAAAACCCTTGAAGGCAGGACCCTGCCATACTGATCTCTGGACACCCACCCCACTCTCTCTCATAGGAGTGTGCAGTAGAAGCTCAGATGGAGGAGGTCTGGCTTCTACAGGGGACAGTCCTCATGGTTCCATTTAGCTTCCTGTGAACTATATGGTAAGGACTCCTTTACCAGGCATTTAACATATTTCTGAGTGTGTACTGCTCCCTGCATTTGCCCTGTGCTCCAAGGAAGGGGAACTGTCACTTAATGAAAATCTACCGATTCTTTTACAGAAAATTTCATCATCTATTTCATACAACAGTCCTCCAAGATGGACTAAGGTGCTCATTCAGTCTTTCTACCAGTTTAACAAGTGGCAGATCTGGGAATTAAAGCACAGTCTGTGTGAACCCCAACCCCCCCACAACTTCCTCGTGCGCCCTGGCCTTCTCCACCTGCTAGTCACAGTCCATTGCTCCCACTTGTTCTCGTCTCTCTTTAGATCTCCAAACAAGTGAGGCTTTTTCCTCTCACACGTACTGTTTATTTTGCCAGAAATGTTCTTCCTCTTTCTTTCTGACTTTCATCTCATTAAATATCCCTTCCTTTTCCCTCAGCAATCAGTGTAAATGTCACTCCTGCTCATAAGCCTTCTCTGGTCCCAAGCTACCATGAAGTCCCCGTTACATCTCCTGGACCACCAGATGCTGTCCCTGTGTAGCCCTGTGAGTGCAGTTCTCTTTAGTCCTGTAAGCTCTGTGAGGACGCGAACTATATGTGTACGTATATCCACAGCTAGCATATGCCATCGCATAGAGTAGGTCAATAAAGACTTATTGAATCGATGTTAGTTTATTGAGCAGCCAGGCTGTGGGATATGGAGAGGCAAGTGACATGGTCCCTGGCCTCAAGAAGCTTACAGTCTCATGAGTTTTCAGATGAAGACAGGAGGTTTGGAGAGGTCAGGTCTACCTCAGAACAGAGTTCCTTCCCCATCACCATACGGACTCTTCGGAAACAAGTCACCTTTCCAGCTTGATGTCTCTCCCATTCACTCTCGTCAAAAACCTACCCACATGAGAGAGGCTTAGGCTCCTTCCACAGCAGCTCACTCTCTCTGATTTCTGACAGTAATTGTATCTGTCATTCTTCCTGGTTGAATCCTGTCTATTTTGTATTATAATGATTCAAGCACTTGTGTTTTCAACTCTACCTGCACAGTGCGTTTCAAATCAGTCTACTTTTAATTTCTTTTACATCTATGCTTGTTACTCTTGTCCATATCATCGTTGTTTCACATTGATACGCTGTGATAGTTTCAGAGCTCAACCAATCTTTCTGCCGGTGCACATGCCCCTCACCAGTCCACAGAAGCCAGAACAATCTCTTCAGAGCATAGATTGTATCACAATACTTTCCTTCATTGAAATCTCATAAGTACACCTGGAATAAAATAAAAACTCCTTAATGTACTCTACAACAGGGGTGGGTAAACTGTACAAAAATCCAGGCTATGACCTGTTATTGTCTAGCCTGTGAACTAAGAATGGTCTCTCCACTGAGGAAAAATAATATTTTGTAACATGTGAAAATTATGTGAAATTCCAATGTCAGTGTCCATAACTGAAAGTTTATTGGAATACAACCCCACTCATAATTTTGCATTTTGTCTCAGTGGCAGAATTGAACAGTAGTAATACAGACCACATGGCCCACAAAACCTAACATCTTTACTGTCTAAACTTCGTAGGACGAGTTTACAGACTCCTAGTCTACAAAGAGTCATGATCTGACTCGTCCACTTCTCCAAAACTCCATGTCCTGTTATTCTACCCATCTTCCTTCATTGACACTTTTTTTAATTTTTTAAATTTTTTTAATGTTTACTTATTTTTGAGAGAGAAAGAGAGACAGACAGACAAACGGCATGAGCAGGGGAGGGCCAGAGAGAGAGAGAGGGAGACACAGACTCTGAAGACAGGCTCCAGGCTCTGAGCTAGCTGTCAGCACAGGACCCGTCGCGGGGCTCAAACCCACAAACCACGAGATCATGACCTGAGCCGAAGCCGGACGCTCAACTGTTAGAGCCACCCAGGTACCCTTTTCATCGGCACTTTCTATGTCTCTAACTTCCCAAGTCATTTCTGCCAAGTTCATCCTGCACCTCACTCCAGTACATTATCCTCTACTCTTGTGTTTTTAACATTCATCACAGCCTGAAAGTATTTATTAATTTACTTGCTTACCCAAGAAAATATGAACTACATGAGCTTGTCTGCTTTTCCTCACTGTATCCCCAGGGCCTACAAGAGGATATGCACATTGTAGGCATTCCAAAAATTGTGCAAAATGAACATTTTATCTTCCCTATAAGTCCTTCAGGGAAGATACAGTGTCTGACTCATTTCTGCATCCCCCACAGTGGCCAGTATTGTGCCTGGTATGGAGTCATCATTCCACAAATAGCTACTGACCAAATAAAATGCCAGTCACTTTCTCTTCCTTCTGGGACAGAGTGAGAAGACACCTGCTGTCAGCAAGACCCCAAGAAACAAAAAGTGCGTCCAGTGTCTTTTTCACCTCATCTACACTCCACTGTTTGAGGGCACATTTTAAGGAGGGGCCATGGATTCCAGAGAATTCCTCAGAGAACTGTGACTGTGGGTACATCATGTGTCCCAATCAAGGGTGTTTCTAGTTGATGCGGAAGCTAGGATAGGTGTTTTCTGATGATGGGAAAGAACCATTGGCAAAGGGTGGAGTTGGCAGTCTTTCCTAAAAAAAATTGCTCTAGTCATTCTTTTTTAAAGGTAATAGATTACCTTTTAAAATACAACAGGTGTAAAATGTTACAAAAAAATAAAAGATAAGAAAATTCTGAATTAAACAAAAACTGATAATGACTTATAGAGGCTAAGGCTTAGGGATCTTTGGAGGATCATGGGAAGATATCTATCAATATTTATTGGGGAACTGTCCTTTACTCCTAAATAAACAACTCGCTCAAGGCCACAGAGCCTATCAGTGCAGGGTCTGGATTTGAATCCCTGTCTGTTTTGTCTGCTTGCCAAGCCCATATGAGGAGAAGATGATAAATGGACGAACAGCCATATTGAGATCTTTTCAGCTGGATAAGCACCAACTGTGAAAAGCTTGCAGAAAGTGTTTGCAATATTTGAAGGCAGGGGCTCCTCCTGGCTGGCACCTCTGTCCCTTTCCCCCAAGGTCCCAGGTTGTCTCTAGTACTCTGATTTCCTTGTTGTGGCTTCAAGAGGGAGAGAGGGTTGGGGCAGTAACTACGGAGCAGAACAGGGGATTGTACTGATGCCGGGCGACCATGAGTCTCATGAAGGTGTTCTGTATTTTCATGTCAGTTACATATGGCTGTGGTGGCCAAGATAAGTACTGATTGAAAAAAAATAAATAAGTAAACAGCAGTGTAAACAGTCACAGAAGTCTCATGTAAATATAACTTGAGCCTGGTTCATGTTCTGTAACTCCACCATGCCAAATCTTCCTCCCTCTCCCTTTGCGGTAGGATATTCTGGCCCTCCCCAGTCCTGTTTCCCCTCTGGCTAGAGACAGTTAGGCAGAGGTGAGGAATAGGATGGATGACCTGGGAACAGACCAATTCCAGAGCAGGAGTGGTCCCCCAGGATCCAGAGGAATGTGTGGGAGAACGGAAATAAATAAGAACGAACCAGACCACCTTCGGAGCAGTCAGCCAGAGCCCTCCCCCTTTTGTCTCACTAAGGGGAGTGTGCTGTTTGGCGTGCTTCCCTCCTGTATTTGTTTTCACATTCTACTGTAAATTACTCAACAAGGTGCCTTATTGACCCTGAAAAATCCAATCTTTAGATTTCTCCCATCAAGGCAAGAATAAGCCTTGCAGAGCTCCCCAGGGGGACAAAGAGCCCTGTCTTCCATTCCCAGACCCAGCTTCTGTTTCTGTGTGGATGATCAGAATGGCTGATGTTGAGGGCACAGACCTCAATATGCACATTTGGGAGTTCTTTACTTGGGGCCCAAGAATTCCAAATGGGCTTCAGGGGATCTAAGAAAACCCTTCATACTGTAAGGAACATAGGTGTATCTGAGGGATCCCCCTCAAGGGATCTAAGAAAACCCTTCATACTGTAAGGAACATAGGTGTATCTGAGGGATTCCCCCTCAGATCCCTGTGAAAGGCTACACACCACAGTGTACAATGTATATCCTAGCTGGAGCTATTTAAAGGGTCTAATTACTTTTCTTGGGGGTAGTGCCATAGTTATCTTAATTTTGTTTGTGGCCTTTGGGTTCTACATTTCTCCTTATGTGGGATATATCTAATGAGTCAGTAGCCTGGACCTACAGTGTATAATGTTGAGAATTTTTCAGCTATTCTGTTTAATGGGAGGATTCACTCATTCCTTTTATCTTGGTCCATGGGAGCTACTGGCACATAGTAGGTTCCTGATAAGCATGTCTTAGATGAGTAGATGCAATGATTGCTAAAGAAGACTGTCACATTCACAGTTACAAAGGAAGAAGAAAACTGCCACTTTGAAAATATTTAAAAGAGGTCACCCACTGTGGGGAGGATGAAGGTAAGAAACTCTTCAGATTTTGCAGAATCCTTTATCTATTCTAAGACAACAAGGTGGGATAGGAAAGTCATTGGCACTATTTCAATCTTGGGAGTAAGATACTGGCCCATAGACAGGAGAGAAAGAATTATGTGGACTTATTGGCATGAAACAACGCATAATAGGGTCTCAATAAATATAGCTGAATGTATTGAATTTTCAAACTATTGGCCCAGATCCAACACCACACTAATTGCTGGCATGTTTTGGATAAGAAGTCATATCCAACTTTCAATCTAGTGCTGTTTGGCGGATTGATTTATCACACTTTTACTGACTCTCTAGGAGGGACCAGATTATGTAAAGCTCTGGGGATGGGATTATGAATAAAGTCTGATCCTGCCCTCAAGACAATGGGAGTGCAATGGGGGCAACGGACAAGTCACTACAAGGTTCTAAGGCAATATGCGGAGTCTATGAGAGAAGCAGGCTCAGAGTGGGGGGCACCCTCAGCAGCCTGAGGAGAGCGTGGTTAGGGACACCTTTCTGGACAAGCTGACTCCTGACAGGGTCCTGAAGAGTGTATAGGTCTGCCAAGGGAAGAGAGAGGTCAGAGACATTCCAGATAGAGGTTTCTGTGAGTGCAAAGGCACTCTGTGAGTGCAGGGAATTGTGGGGCAGTTACCAGGAACAGAAGAGGTGAGGTGCAATGGGAGTGTGACTTGAATCAGAGCAGAGATTTGACAGCAAGGCAAGATCCCATCATGCTAACGTATTTTGAAGGCATTTTGGAGCTATTGATAGATCAGACCATTATATGATCAATTTGCATTTTAGAAAGATGACTCTTGTAGCTTGTGGGAGAAAACCAGAGGAGATAAGGCTGTAGTCAGGGAGACCAGGAGTATCAGTGCTGTGATCCCTGTGGGATGCAATACCAGCTCAGCGTTGGCATCTCACCGTCTGTGAAGAGGAAGAAATTGCTTGACTTCTTGTTACCCGCCAAGAGACACCTTTTCCTATCCATTGAGGCATCTGTGAACCAAATTTTTATGTAAACCTAAGTACTTGGCCTCTCAACCTCTTATAGGAAATGGTGAATAGTGGACCTTAACTACTTTTTTTTTTTTTTAACTAAGTGCTATTAGCAACACTGTATATTTTTAAATTTCCAAATCAAATATCGTGGTCATACAAAACCCACGCTGTCTCTGCAGGTGTATGGAACTGGTCTCAGCTTTCCTCAGAGCCCCCTTGCTCACAGTAATAAAAACAGTGACATCTCCCTGCTCATTTACTATTTATGTAGTGGTTGCCATCTCAGTTTTACACATGCAAAACAGAGTGGGTTGGGTCTGAGGTGAGTTGGAATCTCCTTTGACAGTAGTTTTTTGGGGGGATACTTTCATCCTTAATTAACTTTCAAAACAACACTCAGTGGCAAGAGATCAAAGAGACGCTGTTACCACTGGGCTGCTGACCCTGATATTTTTCACCCAAAAGCTGTCCCTTGATGAGCCTTATTAGGGGTTGGAGCAAACACAGAAACAGACCAGTGAGATGTACTTCCACATGTGGTTCCTCGCTGAGGAAGAGAAAAGGAGGCAGAAGGAACAAAGGAACCAAGGAAAGTAAGACCGCGGCTGGTCCTTGTCTGCCTCTCATCGCAGAGGGAACATCTTATGGCTTCCTAACGTCTTCACTGTGCAACACTTCCTTCCGCATTTGTCTCACGTGGGTGTTCCTTGTAAGGCACTTTTCCTGTTTTAGTCGTGAAGTCACAGTTTCTGCAGGCCTGCGTGTGCCATCCAAGCTGCACGCTGGGAATGAGCACAGCCTCAAGTTTTGAATCCAGGACAGTCTGGGCTCGGAATCCAGTGCCTCATTCCCACACAGCTAAATGGCACTTTGGCAGGTATGAAAGGTGAGGAAAACAGTTGCTGAGAAGGACTCATGGAGGCACCCAGGTTTGTAAGTGTCGGTTTTGAGAAGACCTGACAGGTAACCCTTCCGAATTTTCAGTTAGCTATAAGATGAAGGTCCACTTCCACAGACCAGCTTTGGGGCAGGGCGTGACACCTTAGCACCGCAAATGGCTCACCCCCAGTGTGCCCACCCACTTCCCCGCAGGACCCTGGAAAAACATGACGGATTTAGATTTAGAAAGGTTTTGATACTCCTTCAAGTGCAAATCTCTGGGACCGATTCTTACTGCTCAGGTGCTTCACCTTCATTAATGATAATACTACACTTTGGTGACACTTTCCAGCTTAAGAAACACCTTCATGCATTCACATTTCCACACAGGAGCCAGCACTCTTTTTGAGCATCTTTAAGATTGGAAGGCACAGTGCTGGGTGACAGGGATGTAAATGAGAATAAGACACCATTTGGGACTCAGCCCAGCAGGCAGATGAATGAAGAGGACGTGGGCAATTACAGTAGGACAAAATGCCCCCTGTCACAGGCAGGTAAACAAGGTGGTGTTCACGTTCTAAGGACCAACAAAATTTGGGAGCAGGACCAGGTAAGGGAAGGTGACATCTGGTCTGGGTTTCAAAGACTGAGTAGGATTTCACCACCCAGAGAAGGGCATTCTGGGGCGAGAGACCACGGGTTGAAAGAGTGGGCATGATAAGGTAAAGGAGAGAGGGTTGGAAGCAGAGCGAAGCAGGAGGTGGGGGCTGGGACTGAGCTGATAGGCGGAGGTCCTTGAATACAATGCTGAGAGTTGGTTTTTACCTCGTGGAAGCCAGTGAAGGCTCCTGAGCAGAAGAATGACATGATAGATTCATGTTTTAATCTGATGACTGGTGTTGATGTAAGGAGGGTCATGGGAAACATTTAAGCCTCACCAGCTCTAACTTCATTCTTTTTTTTTTTTTTAACATTTATTTATTTTTGAAGACAGAGAGAGTGCGAGGGAGGGGCAGAGAGAGAGAGGGAGACACAGAATCTGAAGCAGGCTCCAGGCTCCGAGTTGTCAGCACAGAGCCTGACACGGGGCTCGAACTCACAAACCGCAAGATCATGACCTGAGCCGAAGTCGGCCGTTTAACCACCTGAGCCACCCAGGCACCCCACTGCTAACTTTATTCTTATTCTTGTGTTTCAAGTAAGGGAGCTGATTCTTAAAGTGTTCTAGCAACTTCCTGATGGCTGGTTGGTACAGGTATCACCACCCAGCAGTGCCATTTCTGACTTTAATTCCTATGGTTTCTGCATGCCTGTGTGACATGTGGCCCTAAACCTCCGTTTTCTGTGGAGCATACGGTTTATAGTATCTGGGGCAGTCTGGCCAGCTCAGTCACCACCAACGTCTTGCACAGCAGCGTAGATTTCCTGTGACCATCTACCGTATCTGAGAACAGTGACCTTTCCACATGTTTCCTTTTTTTCTTACTTCCACTCAGTTAACAAGGTGACTCTCCTCAGAGTAATTGCTAGATAGTGTTGACGAACCCGTGAATCACGTCATTGGCCTGCAGCTGTACTGATGGCAGACCCTGAGCTGTCCTGCACAAATCCGCTGTTGGGTTCACCCTCCTAGGACTGGGCCAGGACTCTGGGGACCTGGACAAACGGAGCTGTATGGCCAGAACGTGGTCTCATCCACTGCAGAAAGCCCAGTGGTGGGCTCTGCTTTGAAATTCACTTTTGCAACACCAGATCCGCCACTGAGCGCCAGTAAATGGAAGCAAAATCTAGAGTTCGGGCAGGAGCTAAAAATAATTACACTACTTTAGCTGACCCTTTCAGGAATAGATTCTTCCATTTTTAACAGAGACTAAAAAAGAAAAAAAACCTACAGGAGGTGGTCAGGGCTGAAATCGAATGTTTCTAGCGTCATCAGGGTCATCACTCAGTAACTTATTTCAAGTCATTTTGGATGGTAAGTTCTCACATCAAGGTGTTCATCTGCCTCACCTGTCTACAAAAGTCCTTGTCATTTTTTTTATTCCATTAAGCCTCAAAATAGAAAAATTAACAAGCATCTCAACTTCAGGGTTTTGATTTTTAAAATGAACAAAATAAAAAAGAGACCAAAAAACCCCTAGACTCGTAAATGCAGAGAACAAGGTGGTGGTTGTCAGAGGGGGGGGGGGGGGGGGGAGTGGGTGAAAGGGATTAAGAGCACTTCCGAGAGTCACCAGCACTGAGAAATGTATCGAATTATTGAATCATTGTATCACACCTCAAACTAATATAAAACTGTATGTTAATTATAATTCAACTTAAAAAAAAAACACTTGCAAGCATTGGATACTGATTATTGAGTTACCTAAAGATTTTTAGTAGCATACAAGAAGAAACAGTTGAAAATGTGTGTGTAGGTCAAGGAGGAAACTAAATGCTAAGTGCTGCCTGGGACTGGAGAATGAGAGTGAAAGTTTATTTTAGTATTTACTGTATCAAAATATCTGGCCTTAAACCACACAGTACTGGGGTGCCTGGTAAGCGTCTGACTCTTGATCTTGTCTCAGGTTATGTTCTCACAGTTAATGACTTTGAGCCCTGCATCGAGCTCTGTGCTGACAAGCACAGAACCTGCTTGGGATTCTCTCTCTCTTCCTCTCTCTCTACCCCTCCCCTGCTCATTCTCTCTCAAAATAAATAAACTTCAGAAAAGCAAAACCAAACCAAACCGGCACAATCCAATAATTCTACTAAAAACCAATTTACAAGTAAAAGGCCAAGGAGACACAATAAATGTAGTTATTATAAATATAAGTACTACATATTTGCAAGATGTAGTCTCATCATGCTGCTATGAAATTTACTTTTAAAATACATAATTTTAAATTATAAAATTTAAATTATAATAACTTACCTGATTAGTATTAGGAGACAATTGACATAGGAATTTGCATTAAAAAGATTTCATTTTTCAGAAGACATTGGAAATCTCTGTTCTAAGTGTACCCATCATTTCACCTATTTAAAGGATAAAACTAAAGGTTTGAAAGTGGCAGATTTCTTTCTTAAAAAACAAACAGGTGGCATCATACATGGGAAAAGTGCAAATACTACCAAAGTTTATATTCCCTCTTAGCTTGCTTCCCTCAGGCCACCACTGAAACCTGTTCTGGACTCTGCTTCCAGATATTTTCCATCTAGACAAAACAGAGAATAGATTGTGACTAGACTACCAGGGGGACATTGTGTTGTCTCATGTGTAAAATGAGAGCGTACCTGGTGAATTGGATTGTTAAAAGAATGATATGCAAAGTACTTGACAGACTTCGGAAGGGTCTGCAAATATTAACTGATCGTGGGGTCCTAACCTGGAGTTCACAGACCTCTGCAAAATCTAAGGCTTAGCTTCAGAGTGTTTACAAAGGACTTGAAATTTAGACCTGTGTTTTTACTGGGCAGGCAGAGCCACTGTGCTACGAACTTTTCAAAGGGAGAATGATACCAAACTGGTTTAGGACCAGCATTCTAGAGCCTGAGTGCCATTTTCTTGGGGTTGTGCCATATTCACTGAATGTGCATCAAATGAAGGAGAGGATGAAGACTGTAAGCAGGATAGAGTTGCCCTTCCGGCTTTCTACATTTTTCTGGATCTCTCTCCTGCTCTGGCCTTCCCCCAGAACAGTGTCTACATGCTCCTACTGGGCCGGGCATTTCCCTCAGTGAGCCAACTTGCTCGCATCATGTGCCAGCCTTCCAGAATTGCCTCCCTGTATTCTCCCAGTATCAAAACTGTACACCCAGATGCCATGCAGGAAAGTTGATCTTCTAATTAAAAATTAAAGACACACCTCATGATAAATGACTTTACATCAAAGTATGAGTGATGGCTAAGGCCTGACGGCTATTTTCATTTATGTATTTTAGTTAATTTTTCCCCCCAAAGCACTTTCATTTTAACAGGAAGTCAGAAGACAACACAGAATACTTACTTCTGCTACAGAGTTCCCAGGCTTGTTTCCTCCACTCCAGACATCATGGGTTATGGCTTCCCATTAATGCCACACTCCCACTGATGTATCCAGGGTACTGCACAGCTACGTGCACCCTGGGGATAATTTTACCTCTCCTCTGCTCAAGAAATGTAAGTGAGTGCGCGTAATAGTATATCAATAACCTTGAATTCCTTATGACATTAAAAAAAGGCACTTTTATTTTTGCCAACTTCACTACTCCAGCTTCAGCATCATAACCATTAAACTATTTGCTATACACTTCATAGTGTATGATCACAACACTGGTGTGACACTATTCAAATAGTAGAGCCTTAATTTTCAGTTGTTGAATGGGAGCTGGAGCTAGTTTAAGATGGCAGATTTTTCCAGTGCTCCTCAAATTATATTCCCTCATTCATATTCCATTCACTCATTCATTCATCCAGCCATCTATTTGTTCATTCTCGCTGTTGGAAGAAGATGAGAGGGAAACCACATGTACGAGGGCATGAGGCATGAGACATGAGACTGTATGAGGAGTCCCAGGTAGAGTGAGCTGCTGTGTGGTTTTAGTTCTGGAATGGAGAATGACAGGTGGTGGGAGAAGAAGCTGGGAGTGTTAGGGCCAGGTTTACACGTTAAGGAGTATGGACCATGTAGTCACCACAGAAAGCGGGTCATGCTCAAATGGAATTCTTAGAAACAGCTCAAATCTGATTCTTAGAATCAGATTCTCAGATTTATGTCCCTTAAAATCATGGCCATAGTCCTGGAGAAGGGGGGCCAGTGGGCTGCTCCCATGCACTTACTAGGGGTTGGCCAACTGACATGTTGCTTCCCATTATCCACCCAGTTAGAAATGCAAGGATAAAGGAAGGAGGGAAAGAAAAAAAAGACATGCAGGGATCTGAGGGCTGGGGTGTGAACCTCTAGTGCCAGCAGAAGTACAAGGGCCTAGGAGCCCTCAGCATGTTCCTCTACTCCCGGGAGATCAGAGTTGAATGAGCTCCCCTTGCTGAGTGTTCTCAGCTTCTGCAAACCCAAGAAATCTCACCATAGTCCTATAAGTTGCTCAGATTATGGGCTAGGCACATTAACCCCTGAGGTCCCCAGCCTGGGCTTCAGGTCTCTTTTACTAAATGCTATCGAGGACATAATAGTGAATTGGGAGCAGGGATCTAGAGATTTTATCTCAGCTCTGTGACTTCAAGCAAGTCCACCTACCTTTCTGGGACTCACTTGCCTTTGTTTTAAAAAAGAAACTGCTTTTCCTTGGTTGGTAAATTCTAAAACTCTGGGTTTTTTTTTTTTCTATGTTATTCATATTTCATATGGCTGTGATTTCTGGTTTTATCTTGCTTTTTAGAACTCACTACATCATTTTATGTTAAACCCTTTCTAAACCTGATTTTACATATTTTCATTTTTAATGCCTTTTATTTTTATCAACGTTTTAAAACAAATGATCATCTCAAGACCACTGAAATTTTTTAAAATATTTGTGAGAGACAAAGATAGTGTGAGCAGGGGAGGGGCAGAGAGAGAGAGACAGACAGACAGACAATCTGAAGAAGGCTCCAGGCTCCAAGCTGTCAGCACAGAGCCCAACGCAGGACTCCAACCCATGAACCATGAGATCATCACCTGAGCCCATCAGACGCTTAACCAACAGAGCCACCCAGGCACCCCTAAGACCAGTTTATTAAAAATCCCAAATCTTCTGTTAACTTTTCCTGGATCTTGATTTTCCAGAAGTAGATCAGACAACATGAGCAAAAGATCTGTAAAGCTAAACCTTTATCCTCCAATCTCAAAGAACATCAAACCAACACAAATGCATTCTTTTATCTTTGTTAATTCCTTACCAAATAAAGAATTTACCACCACAGTGTCAGATAAATTTAACTGTTGAAACACGGGAGAATAAAATGATGAGAAAAGAAGGTCAGTTTAAAAGGATACCACTAGACACCACTTAATAATGGCCAAATAAATTCACTTGGAAAGTTTGCGGTAGTTCTGGCAAACTATTTCTATTAAGTAGCTAGAACTATTTATGTGAAGATAACTCATATAGAAAGAAATTGGAGTCCCTCTTCCCAACTAACAAAGCAAACAATATATCCTTATTCACAGAACCCGTCAGTAGGAAAGATGAAGCCTCCAGGAAGTGCTTTCCCTCCTGTATGTACAAAACTGCATTAACATCTAACTCATTGCAGAAAAAAAAAGAATAGAGACTTTGAAGAATTCTAGTAAGTTCTCAGGAATAACAGGAAGATGTTATTCTCAGGGCAAAGAAAATGGGAAGTCTGTCATTTGGGGCTTCAACTCTCAACACTGGCCTGGCTTTTCTCTTGCCTATCATACTGTCAGTTCTTATTTTTTAATTATATATTATTCAAGTCACTGTGGCTCCATTTTATGACTCTGAAAACAGCAGAAACACTGCCTTCCTATTTTCAGAAGAAACTGAGGCCAGGATAGTTAAGTCCTTGTTCAAGTTCACGCTAATAAGTAGAGGAATGTAGAAAAAAATTCAAAATGAATGAGGAAGGGGATTGTGACTACTTGCATTTCAAAATAGTACCTGTTCGTTGAGGGTGTCATGCTAAGTGAAGTAAGTCAGGCAGAGAAGAACAGATACCATATGTTTGCACTCATAGGTCTAACAGGAGAGACCTGGCAGGGGACCATGGGGAGAAGGAAGGGGGAAAGAGAGCGGGGAAGAGTAAGGGACACATATCAAGGGAGACTACTGAATACTGAAAACGAACCATGGACTGAAGAGGGAGGGGGAGAGAGGGAGGAGGTGATGGTCATGGTGGGGGGCACTTGTGGGGAGAAGCACAGGGTGTTATATGGAAACCAATTTGACGATAAACTATTATAAAAAAAATAGTACCTGTTCTTCCCTTATTCAAGTCACGTTTTAGGAATAAAAAAACCCCTAGGCATAATAAGAGTATTACTGTCATGATTTTGTTAACTGGGGGTAACTTGGCTTAATGAGGAGGAGCGAGGCTATTTGAGTCTCATTTAAAGAGACACTGATGAGCTTCTGTAAGGCTCTCCTCAGTATGGGGCAGTTAGTGACCAGGATTTATTCAGGTGTCATGAGGAAACAGCTTTGGAGAATACAAAACTCTAAAATGAATTCTTTGAAACAAAACAAGCAAAAGAAAAAAAGAGAAACAAACTCAGAAACAGAGAGAGAGAGAGAAAGGGAGGGACGGAGGGGCCCAAATTGGGGCTCAATCCCATGACCCCGGGATCATGATCTGTGCCAAAATCAAGAGTCAGATGCTCAACTGACTGAGCCACCCATCTGTCCCCACCTGAAGTTAATATGACACTGTGAACTATACTGGAATTAAAATGCAAATATATATATTTATATAAATTATATAACATATTTATATAAATACATATAATATATAATATATATGCAAATATATGTGTATATATAAATGAATTCTTCCAATGGAAACCTCTAAAATTTTTGGCATTCTCAAAGCAGTTTTGTAATCATTACTTGTGGAAATCATCCCATTTATGTTTTTTTTGGCATAAATTGGAAGGAAATATTTATTTTTAAAATAATGTATATAACATTAACAGAAATAAAAATAAAATATTTGCTAGTGATCATGAATACTAACAAGTGAAATAATTTTTCTTTTTTTCTTTTCCCTTCCACATTTAAGTCCATGAACCAATTTGCATCAATTTCTATACAAGATTTGAAACTCAGGGTAAAGGTGTTTTGCTTTGTTTTATCGTTTTGTTTTGCCTGGAGACATCCAAATGCTGCAACACCATTTGTTGAAAATGTCATCTGTTGGCAACGGGACTGCTTTGGGACCTTTATAAAAAATAAGTTTGGTGTTTTTGTGTGGCTCAGATTCTGGGATTTCTTTGTGCCTGTCCTTCTGGCAAAACCACACGGTCTTGATCACACAGCGCTGCAATGAAGTCTGGGATCTGGGTAGACTAATTCCACCCCCCTGCCCCCCATATTCTGCTTTTTTAGAGTTACTGTAGCTATTTTAGTTCCTCTGCCTTTCAAAAAACATTTTAAAAAGCATTGTCTGTATCTACAAAAAAATCTTGCTCGCACTTTGATAGGTTATTCTGCAGGGCATAGCATTCTGGGCTGACAATTCTCTTCTTGAAGTGCTTGGAAAATATTGTTCTTCTTCTGGCCGAACTCCATGGTTTCTGATGAGAAATCCGCTATCACTTGAACTGTTTTTCTCCTGTGGGTCAGGTGGTGTTTTTCTCTTGTGTTCCAGAGTTTTCTTGTCTTCAGTTTTTAGAAATTTGACTGTTTTGTATCTGGGTGTGGATTTTTTTGTTTGGATCCTATTTGGGGTTTGCTGAGCTGTTTGAATCTGTAGGTTTCTGTCATTTGCCAAAATCGAGAAGTTTTAAGTACTTAAGTACTTTTCTGGTATTGCCCTTTTCCTCCTCTCTTCCTGTTACTCTAATGACACAAATGTTAGATCTTTTGTTATCATCCCTCTGGTCTCTAATGCTCTGTCTGTTTTTTTCCAGCTTATTTTCTCTTTGTTCTTCACACTGGGTAGTTTCTATTCTTCTGTCTTCCAGCTCACTGATTTTTTCCCCACTGTCCCTTCCATTCTGCTGTGGGGCATATCCACTGAGGCTGGGGTTTCGGCAATTGCACTTTTCAGTTGTACTATCTGCATTTAGTTTTTCTTTATATGTCCCATTTCTTTGCTAAGACTTTCTGTTACTTTGCTTGGGCTTTTTATTTTTTCATTTGTTCCAAGCATGAATGTGATTGCCTGTTGAAATGTTTGTCTCATGGCTGTGGACTCTTGTCAGAAAATTCTAACGTCTCTGTGATTCTGTTGTTGGCCTCTGTTGTTTGCCTTCTGTCACCCGGTTTGAGACCATCCTGGTTCTTGCTTTTGCTTTTGTGAGTGATTTTCAGTTGAAGCCCAGACAACATATTTGTGTGTGTGTGTGTGTGTGTGTGTGTGTGTGTGTGTGTGTGTGTGTGTGTGTGAGACCCGGGCTGTTTTATAACACATCCATTTGAGCTGGGATTTTCTAATATCACCCCAATGTTTTTAGCTGTATTTTATAGGAAAAATAGGGAAAATTATGTCTCCTCCATCTTCTGATAAATCCAGGTTGTCTCTGAGTGAGATTCTGAGATTATCCCACTGCAGCTGGGTCTTTGGAATGTCATAGGATGAAGACACAAATTCTAAGATGCAGGCTTAAAAAAATTCTTAATAGCATTTACCTTTCTGTGTTCCTAAGCACCATGATCTCATGAGTTCCTCCCATCCCTAAGATACTAGTCAGTGTTAATTCCTGTGGTCAAACCTACTCTGAAGGGGAGAAGAAACGTTTGTTTTTGTATTAATTTAACCATCTCCACAGAATCCACCGTGCTAATCAGTCAGAGGCCAGTTACCTTTATAACCAGGAAGGATGCCAATATCACAGACTACCTCGGAATTTAGTTCCCTCTTTATTTTTTTTACCTGGCATAAGTATTTTTGAAATAGGTAACGGAAACAAAGCCTTTTGCTAATCCAATCACCTAACCTTGGCATCTCTGGTCCTCTCTCTTCTGTGTCTTTCCCACAAACTCTGTGAGTTGAATGTAGTTTTGGAGATAAAGAATCTGATTGCTCTCTTCCTCACCCACTAGGCTGATACAAGAGCCTGTTCCTGGAGGGTCCATGTAAGAGTTCCCATCATGTTCACAGGTGCCTTTATTCTAATCCACTAGTCAGGCACAGCTCAGCTAATGCATAATAGGAACCCAGACTTAACCAGATGTCTTGAAGAAAAGAAATGGAGGGAATAAAGTTAACAAATACATGCATGTAGGGAGGTAAAAAAATCTTATAAATACCTACAGTGATTTTTGGAAAGACACCCAGAATGTTGTGATGGGCCAAACAATATATGTAGCTATTTATGCTTAATAAAATTCTCTTCCAGAAAGTTTATATTGAAAATATGGTTGCTGTCACTGTAGTCACTGAAAAGAGCCTCTGCAAGATTTGCTAAACTCCAGCTCTGATATTCTTCCAGCCTAAATTATGTCTGTCATAGGCACAGGAGGGTCAAAATGGCCTATAGTTACTGTAGCCAATAATTCTTGTAAAAGTGTTTTAAATTATTTCCTATCTTACATTTATTCCTCTGATACTTTGGTAGTTCTGAGCTGGAAGATACTGGACTCCCCCCCCCCTTTTTTTTCTACTTTAAAAAAAATTTTTTTTAATGTTTTATTTATTTTGATACAGAGAGAGACAGAGCATGAGTGGGGGAGGGGCAGAGAGAGAAGGAGACACAGAACCGGAAGCAGGCTCCAGGCTCTGAGCTAGCTGTCAGCACAGAGCCTGACGTGGGGCTCGAACCCACAAATGTGAGACCTGACCTGAGCCAAAGTCGGAGGCTTAATCGACTGAGCCACCCAGGCGCCCCATTTCTACTTTTTTTTTAACGTTTATTTTTTTGAGAGAGAGACAGCATGACTGGGGGAGGGACAGAGAGGATGGAGACACAGAATCTGAAGCAGGATCCAGGCTCTGAGCTGTCAGCACAGAGCCCAACGTGGGGCTTGAACTCATGGACCATGAGATCATGACCTGAGCTGAAGTCAGACGCTTAACTGACTAAGCCACCCAGGCGCCCTGAGATTGGATTCCCCTTAATTTGAGTCCACAAGTTTAGAAGTCAAAGTCAAATACAAAGAATCTGTTGATCATAAGGAAGCTTTGACTCACAACTGTAGAACAACACAAGCCTGAATATATTTTAATATAAATGGAGGTTTAGTATGATGTTATGGGTACGCCTTTGGAGGAACATGTGTCCTGGCTTCATCACTTACTAGTTGTGTAACTTGGGCAACTTCTTAACTTTTCTCATCTAAAAACTGAGGCTAGATCCTGCCTCATAAGATTGTTGAGAGTATTAAATCAGAAAATGTATTCAAAACATACATTAGCTTGGGCACCATAAGAGCTCAGTAAATACTTCTATTACTGCTACCCCTTCTACTGTATTCCTCACATAAACCAATCAAAGAACAGCACTCTGTTCAAAAGGCCGTGTTTGGTAGCCTGTTTTTATCAGACACAAATTTTCTTTACCCTAATGGAATAATTAAACCCGTCCCAGATTTCATGCTCATGACTGGGTTTGAAGGCAGACACTATTAGAAACGTTTAACCCATCAACTGTTTATTTTTGGAATCCCTGAGCTAGAGAATCCACATTTCCTCCTCTCCCCCTCTCTTCCCCCTTGCCATGTTTGTTTGGTCCTATGCCAGAAGCTTCTTGGGGGTAATTCAAATTAGCATCCATTACAGATCAATCTAGAAAAGCTTGGTTATTTATTGTCAGGCGGATACATGAACCTTGGCAGTTTCAGAAACCAGAGCTAAAGCGATCTTTAAATCAACACAGTGATGTGCTAGGTCTCATGATGGCTTTCATGAAATTACCTCTGAAATGCTAAGTATTTTCTCACTCAGAACCTCACTCTAACTCTATCACTTATACCAAAGATCACACTGTACCTGCTCCTAGCCTTGTAAGTCTTACAAAAGCCCTTGGCCAAAAGCAATAAAATCTGACCTGACCTAATCCAGGAGTTGCAATGGATAATGTGTGTATTTTTCATTCAATAATTTAATGTGGAAATTCACTGCATGTGTCACATATTCCCCATCTTAAAGAGAGAGCTTTTATGGTTCTAATGTTACACAAAAATTAAATACGTAAACACTCTTGTCATGTAAGACTCTTCACTTTCCCCATAGCTTCAGTAAGTGCTACAAAAGGCTCTTTTGGAGAAAGTTGTTATTTCATATAGTGTGGGAGCCTGCTGCATGAAATTCACCCACTATGGTTACAGAAATGATGGCAACAGATATTTTTTCCCTGGCTCCCTGGAAGATCTGAAATAATTTGCCCGCTTGGGCTTACTGCATTATTCTCTGCTATTTGTCAATACAGGAAACAGTGTGGACACTGACAGACAAGTTTTGTTCTTTTTCTCTCTTAGGTGAACCACGGAGCTTTTCTTCTCCTGCACATGGAACACAACGTGTTTCTCAACCTGGCCTTCTTTCCTTAAAGAGCATCCCTTCTGAGCACTCTTCTTTTGTCTGACAGTGAGCTTTCCTTTGCTTTTTCTTCTCTTGACTCACTCTGCTCCCCCTGTATCCCATGAAGTTTATTTTTTTCTTTTGATTTTATTACATTTAATGTTTTGAATAGATCCACAATGTAACTAGTTCTCCATTGATGGGGTTTCTGTATTTTACACTGCATGTAATACCATTACTCTTACAAACAACACTGATATGAATAACCTTGTGCATATTTCATTTTATAAATCTCTAAGTATACTGTAGGATATACTCCTGCTAAGGATTGCTGGGTCAAAAGTTACTTGCATTTGTAATTTTGATAGCTGTGCCACACTGCCTTCCACCTGGGTCATAACAATGTCTTCCACCAGCATCACATGAAAGTGCAAGTTTCCTAGACCCTGATCTACAGAGTCTGTTTTAAAACTTTTGAATGTTTGCCCTCCTGAAAGGTGAAAATTGATACCTCAGGTTCATTTTAAATTGCATTTCTTTTATAATGGGTGACTTTGAACTTCGTTTTATATGCTCAGGGGTCATCTGTGTTTCTTTCTCTATTTTTTTCTTATAGATTTCAAAAGCTATTTATATATCAGAAAGATGAGCCTCTTCCTCTTGTATGAAATGGTATCTTTTTTATGTTGCTTGTAGTTGTTGCTCCTGAAGATAGTTTCTTTTTTCCTAATGCAATGTTTTTAATAGTTTATTGTCAAATTGGCTTCCATACAACACCCAGTGCTCCTCCCCACAAGTGCCCTCCTCCATCATCACCACCTCTTTTCCCCCTCCCCTTTCCCCTTCAACCCTTGGTTCATTTTCAGTATTCAATAGTCTCTCAAGTTTTGCATCCCTCTCTCTCCCCAACTCTCTTTCCCTCTTCCCCTCCCCCTGGTCCTCCATTAGGTTTCTCCTGTTCTCCTGTTAGACCTATGAGTGCAAACATATGGTATCTGTCCTTCTCCACCTGACTTATTTTGCTTAGCATGACACTTTCGAGGTCCACCTACCTTGCTACAGATGGTCATATTTCATTCTTTCTCATTGTGCCATGTAATACTCCATTGTGGTATATATATATACCACATCTTGATCCTTTCATCAGGTGATGGACATTTAGGCTCTTTCCATGTTTTGGCTATTGTTGACAGTGCT
>NC_043716.1:28517120-28525135 GCF_006229205.1 Suricata suricatta
TTTATTTTGATTCTCATCACATCACATGGGGCATCTGGAACTGGTACTTCTGTCCTGATTTCATACATGAAGAATCTGAAGCCCGGAGGAGGCAGAATGTTTCCCCAGGGTCACAGACAAAGCTAGTAGGTGGCAGAGTGATGACGCGCCTCTTAGATCCATCTCTGCCAATCCATAGTTCCACTCCGCAGAATATGTAAGATATTCTCTGAGTGGCTCTCTATGGGAGACCTTGTTCATGCCCACAGATTTGCTCTGTGCTACTGTGCTCTAAGCCTAGGCAGGATCTTCAGCTTTACCTAGCCTTCTTTGGATTGAGGAAGGCACAAAATCATGAAATCATAGGATGCTGGAGCAGAAGATGAGCTGAGAGGTCATAGACTAACCTAGTTATTTTATATATTTAAAAGAAAAAAAGGAAACCAAAGCTCAGAGAAGTTGTGAGTTGTTCCCAAGATCATTTAGTTTAGAAGTCAGGCCTAAATCCAGACTCAAAGATAGTTTAATAAGGAACAGGAGGAGAGAAATGTATGTACTTTACTGAAACGAATCATCTCCACGTATACAAGTACCTCCAGGGCAAGAAATGAGAGTTACGAATTCATTCACTCATTCATTCATTCATTCATTCATTCATTCATTCAACAATCATGTACCACGTGCCAGGCACTGGACTTGTCATTGGGTTTATAATAGTGAACCAAATAGGCACGGTCCCTGCCTTTAAGGAGAATACAGTCTAGAAAGAGAAACAGATATCAAATAATATATGGATAAAGATGTAATTACAAACTAGGAACAAGGCTATAAGTACTTGCATGGTGCTTTGAAAGAATACAATAGGAAGACCTAATTACTTACACTGCAGAGTCTGGGAGACCTCCCGTGGCCCCCCCACCCAACCCAATTCTAGCCTGCTCTGTGGTCCCCGAAGCACCTCTGTGGAGACCTCAGAGTCCATGGATCAGGACTGAAGTTCAAAGAGGAGATGTGACTTACCCTTGATAAATTCTTTCTAGCCATCAGTGTAGTGCTTAGCACACACCTCATCAGAAGGAGAAATGGTTGATTAGAATAGAAGAGACACAGCCCCATTAATTTAGATTTGGTTACTGTGCATGTAGCGCTTTCTGGGGTTTATGCATCCATTGCTCATGGATGTACCCCCATGTAACACCTCAGGCAGTAGGATTAGATAGGGGTGATGGAGCCATTTCTCATAAAAATTAAGACTTCCTTGACTCATGCTTCTCACCACTTATTTTGTTTTTCTTTGAGGACAAGTGGAGTGATGGAATTGGAGATTTTAACATTATTGCCCATGTCCACATTTAGCTATTTACAAGTAGGTAACTTCAAGTGATGGAACAGTCAAGACTGTTTTGAAGTGGGGAAAAATTTAGTAGAGTTCTCCTTTAAAGAAACATTCTAAACTGCAGGAAATGCTTTACACACAGAGATGTATATGGCAACAGCATTTCTAGTAGTGAAGCAATTGGAAGCAATTTGAACAGCCAAGAATAAAAAACCAAAAAGCACACTGATGTATTCTATGCCATATGAATGGATTAAAATAATGCTTCAGAGCAAAAGTCCTAACATGGGGATATGAAGTAGGAAAGAAGGCCAGTACAGCATAGTCAGGAAGAGCAGAGGTGGGGCGCCTGGGTGGCTCAGCAGGTTAAGTGTCCAATGTCAGCTCAGGTCATGATCTCACAGCTTGTGAGTTTGAGCCCCATGTCGGGCTCTGTGCTGACAGCTCAGCCTGGAGCTGCTTCAGATTCTGTGTCTCCCTCTCTGCCCTTCCCCCACTCATGCTTTGTCTGTCTCTCTTTTTCAAAAATAAATAAGCATTCAAAAAAATTTTAAGAGTAAAGGTGTAGGTTCCTCATTCATGAGGAGAGAATAATGATCGTATCTATTCCAAAGGGCTGGTGAGGTTAGAAGAAGCCATGTTTGTAAGCCCTTGACTCAATGCCTGGGGTGCGCCATGGGCTTGACAAATATTCACCGTTGTTATTAAATTTATGCTCTCAACTTATTATGGGGTCAAAAAGTACCAGGCATTCCTCCAAGGAGCAGATTTCTTTGGGCTGTAGGACTGAGGGTAAGGGATTTCTTTCTTCATTTATAGTTTCTGTTCTTTGCAGTGTTCTATAGTTACTACGCTGTTTTTCCCATTTGTCCCCAACCTTCTTTTTGCCAGAAAAACCTGTGGCCTTTCCTGGCCTGTTCTGTGTCTCCAGGAGCCTGGGCCATAGGCACAGCCACACCGGGGTCCCTTGCCCTCAGGCTTCCAGGTTCCTCCAGTGCCTGGGTCTGGAGATGGGTGTGTCCCATCAGGCAGCGGCTCCTGGCTGGTGCCCCCACCCCAGCTCTCGCCCCTCTCCTTCCAAGTGTAGGGGTGATGCGAGACCCCCCACCCAGCTCGTCCTGGGTGCCTTGCTCTCCCTTGTCCATTCACGAACCCTGCTCACTTCTCTGTAAATAACCCCTTCATTAAAGTTACTTCAGACTTCAAGCTGAGTGTGCTGCTTTCTGGTTCTGTGGGGACTCTGGCTGACAGAAGGAGCGTACATTATTTTTATAATTGGGAAAATTGTATTTAAGAAGTGCAAAGGACCACCCCTGCCTCCCACCTCCCAAAAGGAAGCACTCCTCATGGCATGCAGAGGCCCCTCAGCTTCCAGACTTGAGGGTGATTATTTTTGTTTCATTTTTGAGCCCTCACATGAAATTAGGCTTCAGGCTAGAACACCTATTTCTTAGAAAAACACACTTTCTCCCTGAGAGAAATTCTAGAAAGCAGTCGCGGACTATTGACAAACTATAATGCTGCAAAGGGGTCTGGCCAAAAAGGAATCAAGAGAAAATCTCCAAGGGGAGAAGGTGGCCCGGAAGTGGCTCATCACCAGCAGTGCCAGCTGTGTGCCCAGTGGGGCCGTCGTGCACAGAGCTGTGCCTTGAGTGGAGGCCTGCCTCTGTGGCCGCTGGAAACTCACCAGCCCCTGTGGCGTCTGGGCTCAGCAGCGGCCAGGCTCCCAGGGGGTAAGTGATACAGTTTGTTCAGTCCGGGGGTGGGGATGGCGGCACGAGGTGGTGATGGGGCGGGCTGGGGGGGCTGGCGGGGGGCTTGGCACGTCACAGAGCACTGCTTCGCTGTTAAATCTCCACTGGCAGGCTGACTTTTCCCCAGGAGGAAGCGTGGGGAGGGGAATCTCACAGTTGCATGGCAATAAAGGGCTGCCTGGTGGGCCTCCCTCTCAGCCAAGAGGCCTCATGGCTCCAAAGTTCGAGAGGGGGGTGTGAGGGGGAGGAGGAGAAATACGCCACTGGACTCAATGCTCATGTGATCGCCTTTGCAGAAACTTTCCAGTGGCAAGTGTGTTGAAGACAGCGAGCTTGGGCGGGGTGGGGTGGGGGCGGGGTGGGGGGTGGGCGTGGGGAGCAGCAGGGTGCAGAGGATGAAACTGAGGGTGGGGGAAGGGGAGGGGACAGAGGGTGCAGGGAAAGAGGAGAGGGAGGTGGAGGTGGGTGACGTCCAAGGACTGTGGAGGACTTGTGAAGGAAAGGGGTGACAGGTGAGGCTCTGTAAAAGACAGTGTTGGACAAAGCCTTATTCTTTTTATACTGCGAAGCGAATTCTTACGTTGGTGAGCCTTGTTTCCCCACATAAGCCCTCTAAGCCCTGTACAGAGGGGGTCTGTGTCTATCATGTTCATTGTGACTCACAATGAATTCACTGAATACCTAACTGTATAATATATATGTTAAGCTCTGTGCCAAGTTCTAGGAATATAGAGATGAGCAAAACATCCCTGTTTACATGAGGCTTACAGTCTAATGGGAGAGACGCATATTGAAAATATGACTGCACATCCACAGCCTGGCGGGACATTAGAATGACCCAGCAGGTCTAGAAAAGTCTCTGTGCTTGGGTCCCTACCCTGCGAAGACTCAGATTTGATTGGTCTTGGAGGGGCCCTGGCATGGACCCAAAGGTGATTCTAATGGGCAGCTCTGTTGGATCATTCCTGTTCTAAATACATTCAGGGTTCCATCAACTTCTAACAACGGTCAAATGAAATTTGGACAATAATGTACTGGATATATTAGATACTAGAGACTCTAAAAAGTTCTATAATAAAGAAATATATTTAAACTTAAAAATATACCACAAAACTAAATAGATGTTTATAATTTGTGAACATTATTTGAAAGGCATGATAGAACTTATTAGGCATGATTTATATTAAATACTTAGAAATGCTTCTCTGAAGAAAGGACCTTAAAATATTTTTTTGTTTTGTTTTTTTAATTTTATTTTTGGGAGACAGAGAGAGACAGCATGAGCAGGGGAGAGGCAGAGAGGGAGGGAGACACACAATCCGAAACAGCCTTGTGGGGCTGAACCCAAGAGCCGTGAGATCGTGACCTGAGCCAAAGCCGGACACTTAACCGACTGAGCCACCCAGGCGCCCCTAAAATATTTTTTAACATTTATTTATTTTTAAGAGACACAGAGAGACAGAGCATGAGCAGGGGAGGGGCAGAGAAAGAGAGACAGAGGGAGACAGGGAATCTGAAGCAGGTTCCAGGCTCTAAGCTGTCAGCACAGAGCCCGATATGGTACTCTAAGTTGGATGCTCAACTGACTGAGCTACCCAGATGCCCCAAGAAATGACTTTTAATAGAGATCTGAACATTCAGTGGGACATTTCCAGGCAGTGGGATCATCATGTGCAAAGGTCCTGTGGTAGGGGAAAATTGCTTTAAGAATAGAAAAAGTGGTCAGTGCTACCGCAGAGTAGGAGGTGAGGCCAAAAAAAAAAAAAAAAAAAAAAAAAAAAAGATTTCTGCTTTCAAGGAACTGATACCTTAGGGAAAAACTCACATTTTCCAAAAGCTTATATTCCTCTCTGGATTTATGATTTTCCAAATGTAACAGGAAGAAGAAGAAATCAGTGTCAGGAATAATCCTTCACCAGCTGATATAAAAACCCATTTCATGTTTGTCCCTAGGTAACTTACATAATTTTTGGAAACAGCAGATATGCTTTCATAAGTATGTTGGCTTAGGGTAATATTATTAGGTCATGTTTACTGAGCGTACAGTCTGGGTAACAGGGAGAAGTGACCTGGAGACTGAATCAAAATGCCAAACAGCACTGACGCCTGCCTATCATTTTTCTCTTCAAATCCTTCAAAGGGAAAACAAGGTACAGTATTTAAAAATAGAGCCGTTAGCCAGAAAACAAAGTGAGCTGTACATCCCCATCTTCTACCTCCTTGTTTCCTCCTTAATCCTTAGCAGCCACTAATCTGTTCTCTGTTTCTGTAATTTTGTTATTTCAAGAGTGTTCTATACATGGAACAATATGCGATGTCGCCTTTATGGATGGCATTTTCACTCAACATAATCCTCCAGAGATTCATCCAGGCCATTGTGTGTCCTGATAATCTGTTCCTTTCATTGCTGAGTATTATTCCATGGTATGAATGTACCACAGTTAGTCTAGTCATTCACCAAATTGGACGTCATCTGAATTGCTTCCAGTTTTTATTACAGATAAAGCTATTATAAACAGTTGTGAACAGGTTTTTATAGGAACATAAGTTTTCTGGGGTAAATGACTACCAGTTGGTAGGACGTATGGTACTTGCACGTTTCTTGTAAAAGATTGTTAAACTGCTTTTCAGAGCGCCTGCATCATTTTACACTCCCACCAGCAATGGATGAGCTGTCCCATGTCTCTGCATCCTTGCCATGTGGTGTTGTCAACTATTTTCAAGGTTTTTTTGCTACTCCGATAGGCATGTAGCAATATTTCATGGTGGTTTTGATTTGCGTTTCCTTAATGCAAACCCAGTGAGTTATTATTATATAGTGGAACAGGAGTAGATAGTACTGGAGGAGGAAAAATAAGTGCTACTCTTGGGAAAATAGGTACTACACTCTGAAAGGTCCTTTGAAACAAATTTTGAATATGATAATGGCAAGTAGGGTAGGAAAGAGAAAAGAGGCTATTAGAGATTTGAGGAAAATATATAGGTAAGCAAATAGAATCATAGTATGCTATCTGACTTTGCAATGTCAAAACTTACACACTCAGGGTAGGCTGCACATAGCAAGAGAGTAACTTTACAGTGAAGAAATCAGAAAGACACATCTCAGCCAGGTGGTCAAGGTCAACGTCAACAGTGAGTCCTGTTGGGAGCATGTACTCTCGATATGATGGGGATGAAAATGGCTAGCTAAAACTTTATCTCTGTGGTCTTCTGCCCCCAAACCCATATCCTTATCTACTCATGAAGCAAAATATCAGTCATGTCTAATAGAGGGTCATTCTACAAAATACCTGCCCCGTCTTCCTCAAAATTATCCAGATCATCAAAAACAAGGACAGTCTGAGAAACTGTCAGCCAAAGGAGCCCAAGGTGATATGATGCCTAAATGTCATGTGGCGTCTTGGATGGGGTCCTGGGACCAAAAAAGAGACATCAGGTGAAAACTAAGGTTATCTTAAGAGAGTAAGGACTTCAGTTAAAAACAAAACAAAACAAAAAACATGTGCACACTCATAATAGTATAAGCATTGTTGACTTCACTAAAAATAGAAATATAATTATATTGAGAGAATCTGGGACAGTAGATAAGGGTGATATTCTGAGAGAGTTCAATCCTTTTCTGTTACAGTTATAATTTCATACAGAAGACCTGCAATTGATGTATCAAGAAAGAGCCATAGGAGCATATTAACTAAAGTAGACAGGTAGTTATGGGAACTAGAAAAATTAAAACTGGCTGGCTCTGAAGAGTAGGGTGGGAAGAATGGAGCAAATAACTTTTTATTATTATTATTATAAACCCTTCAGTGCAAATTTGTTTTTAATCTCATCCTTAGATCACTTTAGAAAAAATAAAAATAAAAATATACATAAAAAGAGAAAAACCATACATTTGAGTAAGTAAATATAACTATATACTCTTTATGAGAAATAAATGTATGTCAAATGTCATGGGAAGGATGCAAATAAAGAGATAGAAAGACAGCAGGCAAATGGAAACAGAAAGCACAGTTAATCACAAACAAAATAGTTGAAGCAAACAGCATTAAGCAAGACAAATAAGGCAGCTTCTCAGAGATCAAAGATCAAAGGGACAAACAGTTTAGAAAAAGACAGGGATTTAAACAACATACACACATTCACACTTTATACCCAATGGAGTTCACACATTCTTTTCAAACACCAAATACAGTGCATATACATGGATTTATTGGTTAGCTACAAATAAGAGTTTTCGAATATCTCAACAGAGTGCATTAAAATTTTTTCTTTTCATAAAAAGTTAGAAATTAATAATAAAAATATAGCAAAAGAGATGGCCATTTAGAAGTTTAAAATGGCTTGCATAAAACTCTGCTTAAAGTGGAAATTATAAATTGTTTAGGCTTGCCTAAAAACTCTGCTTAAAGTAGAAATTATGAATTGTTCAGAAATAAATGATGATTACAGCCCCTCACTTTAAACTTTTTGGAAATGGACAAGATAGTTAGTGGAAAATTTATAGCCTTATACTTGGATTGGAAAACAAGAAAAATAAAGGAACAAGTAAATTGAGTTTTCAAATTAAAAAGAAAACAGGAATGAAAGAATAAAGTAAACCAACAGAAAACCTCAGGAATTGGCAAAGCTAAAGCCAGAAATTAATGAATTAGAAAATAAGCAAGAAATAGGTTTTATGAATCAAGAAAGTTAATTCTTCAAACAAACCAATAAAATAACTAAAGGCACCATAATCACAGAAGAGATTTAAAAATTATGTTCAATGCTATATCAATAATCATAATCCAAATTCCTTAATTTGGCAAAGGCTATCTTACCAGAAACCTTTCCTAGATATCATACTTTTTATTTATTTATTTATTTTTTCAATAATATTTTATTGTCAAATTGTTTTCCATACAACACCCAGTGCTCTTCCCCTTAAGTGCCCTCCACCATCACCACCA
>NC_043716.1:28525235-28573539 GCF_006229205.1 Suricata suricatta
AACATTGGGGTACATGGGCTCCTACGCATCAGCATTTCTGTCTCTCTTGGGTAAATCCCTAGCAGTGCTATTGCTGGGTCATAGGGGAGTTCTATCGATAGCTTTTTGAGGATCCTCCACACTGTTTTCCAGAGCGGCTGCACCAGTTTACATTGATATCGTACTTTTTAAAAATATTTTTAAAAAATTTTTAAATGTTTTTTATTTATTTTTGAGAGACAGAGACAGCGCAAGCAGGGGAGAGTCAGAGAGAGAGGGAGACACAGAATCTGAAGCAGGCTCCAGGCTCTGAGCTGTCAGCACAGAGCCTGACACAGGGCTTGAGCCCACAAACCGTGAGATAATGACCTGAGCTGAAGCTGGACGCTTAACTGACTGAGCCACTCAGACGCCCCTAGATATCACACTTGATGGTAAAATATTAGGGGTGTCTGGGTGGCTCAGTTGGTTAAGTGTCTGACTCTTAGTTTTGGCTCAGGTCATGATTTTGTGGCTTATGGGTTTGAGGCCTATGTCTGCACTGATGGTGGTGTGGAGCCTGCTTGGGATTCTCTCTTCCTCCCTCTCTCTGCCCCTCCTCTGCTCTTGCACTCTCCCAAAATAAATAAACTTTAAAAAATATTAGATGCACATTGACAAAAGCATGTAGGAGAGAAGGGTAGCTACTGTCCCATTTACTGTACCTAGTGTATTGGGAATCAGAAATCACACTGGTTCTAGTTAATGAAGTGAGATCTGGGAAAGTATGAAAAGTTCTAGAAAGCTCAAAATGGTCCTGACTTGAAGATGATAAAGAAAAAAAATCATAAGATGCAAGACAATCTACCGAAGGGGAAAAAAAAATTACTAAAAGAGTTAAGCAAAACAACCAACTAAAGATTTCTTTGGAACTAGCACTAAGCACTTCTTTTGTGCTACAATGGCCAGTTAGAGAATATCTTGAAAAGAAACTTTCATTCGTAATAGTCATGAGACTTGTAAAATATATCCAGAATGAAACTTAATGGGAAATGTAGAAGACACATAGAAAAACAAATATTAAACCTTCCTGAATACATGAAATTAAACTTGATTAGGAAGGCATGTCATGGATGGAAAGGCTTTCTCCAAATTAATTTAGAAATATGATGCTACTCCAATAAGATTTTTTAACTTAAACTTGACAAGCCAATTCTAAAATTCATTTGGAAGAGAACATGTGTGCAAATAGCTGAGACATTTTGAAAAAGTCCCTGGGGAGGGACTTGCCCTACCAGACGTTAAAATATACTGTAAAGTTACTATATGGTATGAAAATTAATTAAAGGAAATGCCGTTTAAAATGGATTGGGGAGACCAGCAGGGGGAGCTCTCACACCCTACCACTCATTGTCAATTACAGACTCAACAGGAAATCTCTAGCACTTCAGCTTCTACTTTACTACCCCTGCAGGAGGGAGAAAAGGTTTTTCTCTTGCCCCAGCAACAGCTCAGCCAATGAGAGCCCTCACAACTCAGCCAATGAAAAGCTGCTATATTTCAAACCCCCAATTTACTCTAGTGGAGTTTTGGTTTATAATATCTCTGCTCAGCTTCCCCGCTTTCCTTTTTGAAGGGTCCTTTGCTCTCTGGCATTGTAGCTTGCTTATCCTGAGTTGCAACCCTCTACTTTTGCTAAATGAACCCAGTTTTGCTGGTGAAGTAACTGACAGTTTTGTTTTTAAGGTTAACAATGGGTGTAGACAGGTGAGTGAGACAAAGAAAGTGAATGCATAAACCTTTTCATTTCTAGTTAACAGTGCCAGAAGGAAACATTGTTGCAAGTAAAATAGAGACACATACAAGGATTGTAACATCGTATAATAGGGAAAAAATGGAAATAACCCATGTCTATCAGTGGAAGAGTAATTAGATCAATTGTGGCACTTCTAGCCAAGGAATGGGAATACTATACAACTGTTAAAAGGAATGAAGATGCAAACACACTGACACAGATAGATCGATATGTATGCTACATTGTTGGATTAAAAATAAATGTATTTGTAAGTTTACACAGTATGATAATTCTGTATTAGAGCACATAAGGAAAACTATGCTTCTGTGTGCTTATACACGTGTGTACATGCGTCAAGAAAGAATTTATAAGGACATATGTTGGACTCATAACAAAGATTAATTTAGTGACAGGGATGTGACATTGGGGGAAAGAGTAAATGTTTTACTTTGTCTTTTATATAAACTGTACTGCATTGTTTGAGGGTTAAAAATCTTTCTAAATGAGGAAAATACAAAACAGGCTGTTTTACAACATATCTTATTATTAGAAGAAAGCACTTGAGTAGTATTGTTGTCCCCTCCCTCTCACTGGACCTTCAGTTTTTCCTCATCATCCATTTAGCAGTTGACCTTATTTCCACATTTTCACTTGCATGCAAAAAATGTTAATCCACTGAGTTTAATGTCCCCAGACATAACATCTTCTGCCTCTCCCAGTTGCTCTCATCTGCAAACTTCTGGTTTACCCTTGTCCAAACAAGCTAACTAAAATGATAAATCCTTTTGTTTTGTGGAATTTAATCATTTCAATCTAGTAAGTAGGGTGGCCACCTCATATTATGATCAAATTAATTCATCAATTAATTAAACATGGAAAATAATTATGGTCCCTAATGCATTTTGTTGGTAGGCAAAATATCTTTCCAATTACAAGGTGGAAGAAAAAATAATAGAAGGGATAAAAATAATATAAATATTAAGCCCTGGGAGGTCAGGTTTTTCTTAAGTCTTGTGAAAAGATGGCCCCCAATGATCAAATCATGGTCAAGTTCACACTATTATTATAAATGATCAAACCCTAGGGTTTTCATGTACAAATGGTGGACTCTCCTTCCTAGAAGCTACAGTGTTCCCAGACATCTCTCTGGGATTCTCTGACTTCCATTCTTTCTGGGAAAGAATTTGGAGGTGGTGGTTTACAGAAGCAGGGGCCTGGGCTTTGCTGGAGTGGATATAATGCCAGGTGCTGGCAGTCCCTGCAAGGAGAAATGCTTTTTAATTTAATTTATTTTCTTTCTTTCTTTCTCTTTCTTTCTTTCTTTCTTTCTTTCTTTCTTTCTTTCTTTCTTTCTTTCTTTCTTTCTTTCTTTCTTCTTTCTCTTCCTTCCTTCCTTCTTTCCTTCCTTCCTTCTTTCCTTTCCTTTCCTTTCCTTTCCTTTCCTTTTCTTTTCTTTTCTTTTCTTTTTTCTTCCCTCCTTCCTTCCTTCCTTTCTTTCTTTTTAGAAAACCCCATCAAATGAAGACTAGTTAAATGGTTTGCTATTGCAAGCCTTTGCAGGAAGGAATGATGGTGGTGGTTTCTATTCTGATAGACGACACAGTGAGAGGAGATGGGGAGGGGCACCGGCCAAACCGCTGTTCTGCCCACACCCACTGGAACAGCTACTGTAGCATCTCATCATTGGCAAACTCCAAAAACAAAAACAAAAACAAAACAAAACAAAAAAATATAGGAAAGAATTCATCCTATGGATGGAAAACAGATGCTGCACTGCACCTGTTAGAGGCTCGCTTCCTTTCCATTCGTGACCAGCAAAGAGCAGCAAAATCACTTTTACAAATGTGCTCTGCTGTGGGGCTGCAGAGAAATGGCATATCCTCGGCAAACGAGAGCTTCAGGCAGGTTACCCAAGGCAGTGAGGAGAGAATGTGGAACGAGGTCCTGGCAATTGTCCAAAGCATCAAAGCATTTGAATTAACTCTAGTTTGGCTCTGTAAGCCATGAAAATTGGTGAGATGGGACCAAAAGACACAAGCACTCTTTGAATCCAAGGAGGAAACACATAGAAACATTGAAGTTGCTCTCTTAGCCCCATTTTCCTGTATTTAGGGGAGATGCAGGCAGAAAACTCCAGGGGGTACTCAGAACTGTTTCCGTGGTTTTAAATGGAAACTGACATCTTTAACGTCCAAGTTGTGATGACAGGCGACCTGGTGCATGGCCCCTTCCATCACCAGGAACTGCAGAGGGCTTGTAAAGAGATGCTCTTAAAAAGATCTCTGTGTATCAACAAACTCTTAAAAAAAAAAAAAAGCCTGAATATGTTGATGAGTTGAGTATATGCGAGTGAAGAACCAGAGGACTCATGTTTTCTCTTAAACACACGCTCAAGTATGAAGGGGAGAACATCCAGTTGTCAGAATAGGCTTGAGGTTTTGTGAACCCAGAAATTCTGGAGAGCAGGGTGAGATTTGTTCCAAACCCTAAATACTTCAGGGTTAAGCCTTCCCTCTAAGCAATTAGATAACTGACATTTCACTCTGTGGATTTCTCCCTTGTTTCTTCTGTTTTTAAAGCAAACAAAATAACTAGCCTTGTTTCAGGATAATTTTGCTAATATTTCCATAATTAATTAATTACTTCAACACTGAATTAAAAACTGTACTGCTGTCTCTGGGTACGGGAAGCTGCTGGCTGTTTTAAATAACGCTTGAGAGTGGTCAGGTTAAGGACTCAATTTATGACCTTATAAATTAACACAAGGAACCCTACTCCATAATGCAACAGACAATTCTATTTATAATGCCTAATTAATCCCCTTCAGTCACCAGCAGAACCCACTGTGGCTTTCATTTCAACCTCACCCAAACGCAAGTCTCCGGAGAGGAGACGTGTTACTGTGTGAATGCTGATAAAATGTGCTGGCCTCCCAGGCAAGTATTAAACAGCGGACAGTCTGGATAAATCAGCTCCCGATTGTTCACTAATCAAATGTAAGAAGAAAATGGCAAGTTTGGCGGCACTGATGAAACCCTTCATCAAAAAACCTGAGCTGGAGCGAGGTGGAAAGAGAGGAAAATGCCCAAGTCTGACACTGCCTGCAAACACTCGCTCTAGACCATGACAACATATCAGAATTGTATCAAAGGACAGCTGCAGGAGGCCGTCCTGGGTGGCTTCATTTGTCTGCGGCTACTCGTACCCTGAGGCTGCTCTCTTTTTGATACAGAAAACCCAAAGTGGTGACCAATTCTCTGCTGCCTCACCTAAGTAATACAGAGTGGAGTTATCTGGAAAATTCCGAGTACCTCAGAAGGCTACCGGGTGTGGGCAGAGTCATTTTTGCAGACACAGAAGATTCTCCAGGGACGAGGCCCCAGGCAGGAAGAAAGGAATCGCATACACCACTTGGACAAGAATTCTGCCTTGTGGCCTGGCATCTTGGAATATGCCTGGGCGGCTTTATCAGCTTTCAGGATTGTGCAGGGTATAATCAGGAAAGTGGATTTCTCCCTTTTTGCCCACCGTGTTCAAGAATCAACAGAACATGATATGTCCAGCTCTACTGTGAGTCTTCTGGAAAGTTCCTTAACCTTACTGCCTAGGTCTCCTTATCCGCATAGTGGGAATTCTAACAGTGCCCATCTCTAGGGTTCTTGTGAAGATCACACAGAGCTGATGCATATGGAGGCTTTAAACAGTGCCTGGCATACAGCAGGCGCTCTGTCGCCTTGACTGTTCTCATCACAGCCTCCCTGTGCTGCCTTCTCCCGGCTCCCGGGCTCCTCTCCAGGTGCTGCTGCAGAAGCCTCGTCAGCTGCCAGTGCCTCTCCCGAATAGCTTCCTAATTCACTTCCTCATTCCAGGTCTACACCTATTCCGATGCATCAGACACACATTCTACCTCCATCTTGTCCCCCTCTTATTCAGGGGTCTGCAGAGTTCATCATATACCATCGAAACTCCGTAACCTTGAATTCAAGTGTCATTGTAGCCCTGCCTCCTGCCCTAGTTCCTCTCTCTGCTCTTACATTTCATGGGACCTTCTTGTGAGCCCGCCCACCCCTGGAGCTACGATGCGCCCCCCTTCTCTGCCCGCCCTAGCATGTTCTTGCTCTTCCACTGTGCTCCCAGGGCTCCCCTCTTTGAGGCTACTTCCCCTACCCCCCCCCAGCACCTTCTTTTTTTTTTTTAACATTAAAAAAAATTTATTTACTTACTTGGGAGAGAAAGCAAGAAAGCGCCACCTGGGGAGGGGCAGAGAGAGACAGAGAGAGAGAGATAGTCCCAAACAGGCTTCACACTGCCAGCATGGAGCCTGATGTGGGGCTTGAACTCACAAACTTCGAGATCATGACCCGAGTTGAAAAGTAGAGTCAGACTCCTGACTGGCTGAGCCACCAAGACACCCCCCACCCCCACCAGTTGCATCTTCTGGCCCAAATCCTAGACATCCTTGAAAACTAAATGCCACCTCTACCTTGGGAGTTTTCTGATTTTCTGATGTTACTTCCCTCTTTCTTTTCTGACTCCCAGCATCTTTATCTGTTTTTCTTTTAAATCATAGCTACGTGCTATGACAGATATTGGGGTCCATGCCTCTTACTTAGTATGCTCCATTCCCCGCCTCTGAACTCCCTGGGTCAGTCTCCCAGAGACTGGTCCTTCAGTGTGTCTTACTCAGTCTTGTCTCCATCGCTGTGCTATGCACAAAACAGGCCCTCGGCCAACAGGAATGGAATTATGCATATTGTGGAGAGGTTTGGAATAGTGGCAGCCTGGTCCTGTGTTTCATGCTTTCTGTGACTTCTGCTCAGTAACCTTTTACTCTGTACGTGAGTGCCTATGGAAATATGTCAACTCAGAAAGTAAACGGGGTTAAAGAAACTCTGTCATCAGTAGGAAAAAGCAATGGATTGATTCTCAAGAAGAAGCAATGGCAGAAGCTGGAATCCAGTACCTTTATATCTGGTCACTGCAGCTGCGTTGACACTAAGAGGCTCCTGAAAGCTGACAGTGAGCGATGTGCTGCTGGTCACCATAAGACAGGCGTTGGTTGGCACCTCGGGGGCTCCTGGGACAGAAGGAAAAACATAAGGATCTTAACATCGCAAATCCTTTTCAAACAATGTTTCTGCCTCTTCAAAGGATACCCTGAAACCCACACTATGGAAACATTTGTTTGTAGAGCCTAATAGCTTTTGCTTTTTGAACATTTTCATTAGAAGCCTCAATGGCCTTTATTTGTTGTTATTGTGGTCTTATTTGAACATTAGAACATCTTCTGAAGGGGTAAATAATACCAGTTAAGCCCTTCCCAAGGTATCCTGGAAACACAACAGGAGATTGGCCTGGACCAGTGGAGAGGAGGCCAGAAAGTGTTAGCTGGAACTGACTGTTGCTAGAGACGGCTACATGTCATCAAGTATTTTCATGTAAATCATTGCACTGGAGCCTTTTTGCAGCTCTGTTGGGTAGAAAGGGCAAGACGTAGCACGTGCACGTTTAAGATGAAGAAACTGCAATCGGAAGAGACCCCACTACTTGTTCAAGGACACAGAGAAGACACAGCTAAGACGGAAGCCCATGGCTTCCGGTGCCCAACTCTGGGCTCCTGCCCGTGTGGAATGCTGAGCACCTTGCTCTCACGCTGCCTCCTATTACATCAAGTAACATTTTCTGACAAAGAATTCATGGATGAATGTCATGCCCATTAACCTCAGGTTTTAAAGGACTCCTGATAGTTTTAGGTGTTCCTTAACACCCAGAAGGTGTTTTGTGACTTGGAAAATTACCCCCCAAATGGCTGTAAGTCTAAAACTATAACTGTTTCTATTATTAATCTGTGTCCAAAATGAGGCACAATAGCAAATGCATTTATTAAAAGTATTGCGAAATGTATTTTTTAATGCTAAAATATTTATTTTACAATAAGATTCTTTAAAAAATATTTATTTAAACAAATTATTCTAGTAGTTAAAACAAGGGTAGTAAGTTTGAATGTAAACTAATACATATTTTTTATGAATGTCTTTTTTAAATGAAAAAACATGTATCAGCATTGCTGAAGAGATTGTTAATATTGAAAACAAACTTTCATGAATGTCGCTTAAGCTATTTGCTTTATGAGAAAGGATTAGGGTCCAGTTCAATACTTAGCACTGCTCTAGAAAACCAGATTTTCCCTGCTTTTGGTCTTTATCGATAGCACAGAGCAGAGGCAGGTACTTCCAAACTAGTGAACTGATCTTTCTCTTATATTTAAATTCTCCAGTCCAATTTTTTTGTTGTTGTTTAAATAAGATCTACTTTTAGAATAAGATTTTAATATTTCCCAAGTGTTTGACTTCTATATATTTTTACAGTAGGGGCTGCTCTAAGCAGTACCTTCCAGTGCTAATGAGCATGATCCAGAAACAGGCTTCTCTTGAACTAACAGAAAGAACTGGTGAAGAGGAGTACAGATCAAGCATAGTTCAGGGACTGACTGTCCTCTGTCGCCTGTGTTAACTAAAGGTTGGTTTATATAAGCTCTGTGTAAAAAAATGCAAGAGACAGTTGAAAACAACTTAAACTTGGGTTGGAGGCAGAAACCGGACAAATAGGCAAACAAATATTTTCCACCTCAACATCCCAAAATATAGCCATTTAGGGTATCAGACCATCCAGGGTATTAGGCAGCAGGGCGTATTGGGTGGAAAGCGCTAGATGAGTGTGACATGGTGGAGACAGGCCAGCAGCACTGAAGCCTCATGGCTGTGGTCAGAGAACCTATCAGGAGCCAGAAAATCAAGCAAGACAAAAGATCCTTTTACGGTCGCCCAGAGCCCTCACTCCAAATAGGCTGACAACGGCCATCCATGACCCTGTGGCAGAGTTGCCAAAAAAAGAAAAAAAATCAGAAAAAGAAGGCCTGGCTGTCTCCAGCCAATCCAGCTTCTAGTTAAACGCAGAAGTCTTCTGCTGCTACTCACTGGCGTGCTCGAAGCCGGTTCTCATCCGTCTGTAGAGCCGGCACCTCCACTCCCAAGCTTTCAGCTGCTTCTCTTTCTCGGTGTTGTCCAGACTGGGTCCTTCAGTCTCCACCTGGGCGGACAGCTCGCTCACCCTCTGCTGAGCTTCCTGCACCAGCGTGGCGAGGTGCATGGCTCGGCTCTCCAGGCTGACGACTGAAGGGAAAGACATGGCTGACTCCTTGCTCTTTCTGGGGGAATGCCGCCTCACTGGCAGGACAGTTAAGAGTCTACTATGGACTTAAAAAAAAAAAAATGCCCCAGGGTAAGTGGGATCCGTGTTCCTTATTACCTGACTCCCTCCGATAAGGTCGAGGTAGTGCTATTTACAACTAGACTGAATGGTAAACCCATCCATTTAAGATCTCCCATTGCTTTGTGGCCCTCTTGTCACATGCCCCCCAGGTAGCTGCCTAGCACGGTTCATTAGAACTCCACTAGCAAGTACCCATGAGGACCGCTTCTAACCTAGATCCCACACATTTGTTCCCATGATCTTTAGAAAGACAAACACTTAAGGACAAAGCTCTGTGAGGCTAGTAAGGCCCTAGGAAAAGCCATCCATGAGGCGAGTTGCATTCTATTAAAGTTGGTCATTTTCTTTCTTTCTTTCTTTTTTCTTTCTTTCTTTCTTTCTTTCTTTCTTTCTTTCTTTCTTTCTTTCTTTCTTTCTTTCTTTCTCTCCTCTCTCTCTCTCTCTCTCTTTCTCTCCTCTCTCTCTCTCTCTCTCTTTCTTTTGGTAGCATCTGATTTGAATTTTCTGCTCTTATCACATTGCGACCAGCTCATAGACATTTTTGTATATATGCCTCAGTGGTGTAATTCTGGTTTTATTTACAAATTTATTTATTTAAAAATTTTTTTAATGTTTATTTTTGAGAGAGACAGTGTGTGGGTGGGCAAGGGGCAGAGAGAGAGGGAGACACAGAATCTGAAGCAGGCTCCAGGTTCCAAGCTGTCAGCACAGAGCCTGATGTGGGTCTCGAACTCACAAACCATGAGATCATGACTTGAGCCAAAGTCAGACGCTTAACCGACTGAGCCACCCAGGTGTCCCTACCAACTTATTTATTGCTAACAAAGTGCCCGCTGCCCCAGTAGCAATAGTGTGTTCCGACCATTGGGTGTCATTAGACAATGATCGTTTATCCATTTGATCTCTGATCATGATCTTGGGGAAGGAATGGTCTCTGGAAATGCCCATGCCTGACAGCAAGTTCGACTACTCTTCTTGTGGAGAGGGATTATACAGCTCGCTATCTCTGTTTTACTCGGTACATGGTATCTCAACTAAATTCACATGATTCTGTTTACCCAACCGGCCCTTGTGTGAGTGAAATCTTAGGGACAACAACAGAATGCATCACATTCTTGTGTTGGGTTGGGAAGCTGCTTCTTGGGCTTTGCTCCTGGCTCTCATGCATGCGAGGGCTGCCTCAGCGGTCACTCGGTCACTTTACCAGAGCCCCACCCCCACCCCGGGTTAATGGTGACAAGAAGGCAGCTTCACATGGTCATATGGAACGTAAACCATGCAAAACTGAAACAGACCAGAATCAAGTTTGGCTGCTCTGTCACCAACGTGTGTTGGACACTCTCTGTGACCATAAAACAGCATTTCCCCCTGGTGGGTGGGAAAGAAATCCAACCATTCCATTCTTCTAATGAAGGGGGGAAAATATTATGAAGATAACTCAAGTGAGAACTTGTTAGGTGTGTTTTGAAATGGAAATTAGGTGGTTATAGATTCATCTTCTCTGTGTTCATAGGCATGTTTGCATTAATTGCAGGAAATGAATACTAATTTATTATTGCCCCTTGCTCACCATCAGTCTCAATTTATTTACAGATGAGGTCAATGAAAAATTAGTTGAGCCTTTTTTTTTTCTTTCTTTCTTCTTTCTTTTCAGAGTTGCTGTTTAGAACACTCAGGACTGTGTTTTGCTGCCGATTTGGCACGGTTAATGAATGTTGCTGTAACAGTCAATCATGTACTCTGAATACCGTCACACTTTTTTTTAAAGCCTCAGTCGTGAGCCATGACAGAAAAATAAACAAATAAATATAAAGCTAAAAAACTCCTTCACTGAGCAGCTACACTATGCAGAATCCCCCGGGAAGGCTAAAGGGGGCCAGAATAAATGATAATATAAGTGCTGTGGACGCAGGGAGGCAATGATGGTGTATGAACATAGAGGCTCTGGCAAAAAAAAAAAAAAAGTACACATACACACACGCGGGCGCACACTCCAGTGGAAAAATTGGCAATATTAGTAGCCTCAAGGTGCAATTTCCTGGAGCAGTGAGATTGACAAGTCAGTACTAAATGCTGTTAATTTAACTAACTTCAGATTAATGGTAGAGTCTGCTATGACTGAAGGCTCAAACACAGCCTCATTATAGCCTTGCTGGGAAGGTCCTAAATATAGGCATTGACAGTTTAAAACAAATTCGTATACATTTGTGTATTTTTAGACATAGGTTAGGCGTCAGGGCTTGTGTCACAGTTTTCAGGTTGATTAATTGACCCAGTAACTGCACCCTCTCCCCGCCGCCCCCCTCCTCCTTCCACTCCAAATTATAGAGAAAATGGGGGGATTGTCCTTGCTAAGTCATTCTGTGAGCTTTTTATTGTAAGCCTGATGTTTGAATTGCATGCATGCATCAACACTTGGGTGATAGACACATGATTTATAAAAATAAATTTTTCTAATACTATGAAATCCCCTCTATTAATTTTTATATCCACAACAGTTCTTGCTGGTGTGAATTCCAGGTGGCATTTCAGATGGAGAGCTTCTCCGGAGCCGTGCTTGGCTCCCCCTGACATTTTTCCTGCTCTCCTTAGCACAACACGCTTTGTTTCTAGACTTTGCCTTTCCTCCTCGGCGATGGCCTTGATGCTATTTGAGTTGTAGTGGGTGAAGGGATTCTACGTCTTTTAAGGTAAAGTCTTTTTGCCCCTTCACAGGCTAACGGAAAACCGATTCAGCTGGACAGCCAGGTGAAGTTTCCAAGCTCCTCTAGATGCCGTGCTTCTGAGCCGGGCTACCTACACGGCACGCGGTGGGCTCCGTGGGGCGGCAGTGGGCAGCTCTGGAGCCACAGTATGAATCTGTGTGTCTTCCTGGGGCATCAATGTTTCCATACAGATTTTGGTAAACGCATATTACTTAGAAATTAAAACAAACACTTCTGGAGGAGAATGGAAAAATTGCCCCAAAATTGAAGGTTTGAAAAGAGAGGAATGTTATAGAAATCTCTCCTACCGCTTTTCTTCCAGGCACCCCGAGGACACACTCAGTTGCCTCTGTTGTTAGAGGTAATTCCGTGGGTGAGTAGAAGAGGCACTAACTGAGCCAATGGTTTCCAACCATGTCACCCAGCAAAACTTTTATTATTATTTTTCTATGGACTTTTTAAATAGCTTAATAAAACACTCTCTTTTGAAAGATTTCCTTTATTGACTACCAAATGAGCTGACTTATAACATAATCCTCTTTCTCCCTATTATTAATGACCTCTGTAACTGCCAACAGAAGCATCTGTTTAGTCTGAGATAATCAACCTAATGAAGTGGGCCGATGTATTTTATGCAGAAGCAATATGGTAACTATAGTAGATTGTAGTGTTATCTTGAGTCATGGTGCGATCATTTAGGCTCTTTGACACTTGGCAAATGATTGACAGTCCCTTTCCTGTTTTGGCCAGATTGAGAACACTTTAACCCCTTTATTTTGTTTTATTGTTATTTTTCTAATTTGCTTAGTTTGAAAATGAAGAAACCCAGCCCAAGGAGGTGAGATGGTTTTCCAAGATTTCTTAAAAACCTTAAAGGGGCACCTTGGTGGCTCAGTCAGTTAGGTGTCTGACTTCGGCTCAGGTCGTGATCTCACTGCATTAGTTCGAGCCCTGTGTTGTGCTCTGTGCTGACAGCTCAGAGCCTGGAACCTGCTTCAGATTCTGTCTCTGTGTCTCTCTGCCCCTCCCCTTCTCACTCTCTGTCTCTGTCTTTCAAATATAAAAAATAAAACATAAAAAAATTAAATAAAAACCTAAAAGAACCCAATGAACTTCCTCTACACCAAAAGGAATGCCAGTTAACCCAGTACTTACGTATCGCACTAACTGCTATCAATTTGGCCTGAAGCTGGTGAACTCATTCTGGTTGGTGGTCTGGTCACAGAAACTGGAAAGGCTATGTCTATCTTATGATTTGTTCTCCTGCCCATCCATTGCTCCTTTTCTTGTACCCATCCCCTTTTTTACTTCCATACTCTGGACATTTCTCCCTGGAGTCCAGAATTCCCGATCTGTTTGCAAGGTTTGGTCTTTTCTCTCTTCTTGCAGTTGGTTCCTTCTCCAGCCAAGTGACTATCCCTCGAGCAGGCACAGCCAGCACAATAGAGGGTCTGTGAGTGTGTGGTGAGCCGTCCGGCGGGGGCAAGACCACGCCGCTGCTCCTGAAATAGGCCCCATGCTATTGTGGTGTTTAATTATCAACAGCATTTCTACCACCCAGTGTCTGAGTGGGTGTTTGTTCTAAGACCTGCCCAGCTAATTAGCCACGAGGTGGGGGTGAGGGTGGGGGTGGGGTGGGAACTTGGTGTTCAAAGAATACAATTACGGTTACTGTTTAAATCCTGAGATAAATAATGATCAGACTGAATGTTTTTTTCCTCACTATCAGAATCCAACCTATGGATCACTAAGTACACACTACTTCTTAATTTCATCTTGCCCTGGAATTGGTGAGTTTTGGTCTGGCTGATAATTGCTTAGAGCAATATAATGAGGTACAATGTAAACAAATTTCAATTTTCAACTGAAGGGGTTAGGGAATAATTCATTTGATTTGCTTGAAAAATGAGTACATGTGCCCATTACTAATGATATGGCCTTCTATAACTTAGCAACATCTTTTCTATTGTTACTAGCATTTTTCTTCTTTTTTAATTGACGAGAAAAGAAGGCACAAAGACAATCACTGAGTCTCCGTGTCCAAAAGGGCCTCAGAACAGCCTTTTATAAATGCCTCTTCTTATAGCACCTGTGGCCCAGGAGGGGCGCTCACTGCTCACTAAGGTGGCCCTGTCCATTCTCACTCTGTTTTAATTTAAAAGAGCTTAATTTCATTTTAAAGAGTTTTCTCATTCTGAGCTGAAACCTGCTTTCCTCTTATTTCCAAAGTAGAGGCAAAATGATAAAAGGGCTTTGGGTTATAGATCTGGATCAAGCACCACCTGTTATGAATGTGTGGCCCTAACCAGTTATGCGGCCATCTGGAGCCCAAGTATCTCATCTGGAAAGTGAGCACCAAATTACTGACAATCTTTACATAGATGGCTCTCAATTAGTGGAGCTTTGTATTATCATTATTATACTCGTCAGTCTGTTATGTTTTAGAGGTACATAAAACTAAACCAAAGACTTGTTTTATAAAATAGCTCTGTTCTTCCATCAAAAAAAAAAAAAATCTTTCTGCCCCAACTACCATTCAGAAATACATTGTATACTAAATGGTGTCAATTTCAACTCTATCTGTTATTTCAGAGAAGAAAACAAGGTCACTTAGGTATAAACCTGGGATTGTAAGCCAATATCCTCTGGGCCACCAAGAACAGCAGTTCAGAAAATTTATCTTTGCTGATCATAAATGACAAGCTTCTAACAACCTCACAACTGACTTGTTTTCAGGTAGGAACTCAAAGGAAATACTATAGAGGAGTCCAATAAGTCAATGTTTTTTAATTAAAAACCTCTCATACCAAAAAAGCTAACAACCTCTGTTTCAGTTTACCTGTCTTGCTGAGGTTCGGGACACAGAGTTCACTTTGGCTTTATGTAGGTCCTGACCTGTTGTCTTATTTTCAGGTTTTCCCAAGGACTTTGAGAATGTGGTTCCAAAAAGTTTCAGAGATTTGAAGATTAAGTGTTTCATTTTAATTACTATGGTGATTTCTCCTCCTAGAACTCATTACGCCCTGGACGTGGGGCTCTGGAATGTTCTTCTCTGCTATCTTCCAGCAGAATGTGGATTCCCAAAGTCCATATTACATAATTTAAGTTGTAATTGTGGTTCTTTAAGAAGCCAGGGCCAATGACCCAGAGAGAGACTTCTGTCCCAGGTCTCCCAAACTCTAAAGGATAAATGGCCATCTCTAAACCAAGCATACAAAGCACTTGAGGAAATTATTTAGAAAATCCAAAGCAGGGGTGCCTGGGTGGCCCATTCGGTTAAGCATCCAACTTCAGCTCAGGTCATGATCTCACAGTTCATGGGTTTGAGCCACGTTCCTGCTGACAGCTCAGAGCCTGGAGCCTATCTTCAGATTCTGTGTCTCCCTCTTTCTCTGACCTTCCCCTGCTCACCCTGTCTCTCTCTCTCAAAAATGAAAACATTTAAAAAAAAAAGAAAGAAAATCCAAAGCAGATCACCAAAGGATGTCACAGCTTAAGTCTGAAATAAGATAACCATATCTTTTGCCAATACTTTCAGTGCTGTCTAACAGAAACACAGTGTAAGCCAAATCTTTTAAAATTTCCATAAAAAAGAAAAAAATTATAACTTTAATAATCCATTTTAGTTTACTCAGTAGATCCAGAATATTATCACTTCAACATGTAATCAATGTAGAATTATGAATGAGGTCATACAGATATTATGTATGTGATAAAAGCATAAAATGTATGTAAGATATAATCAAATGAAATATATTTTATTGTACTTAATTAAGCCTTGAAAATTCAGTGTAAATTTTACATTAGGAACACATTTTAATTTGGACCAGACACATTTCAAATACTCAGTGGTCATATGTGGGCAGTGGCTACTGAGTTGGACAGTGTAGGTTTAGAACATAAAATCCCACAAACCTTAAGCAGTGTTTGTATTGGGTGGTATTTTCAAAACACAAAACTATACAACAGATGGGTAAAATATTTAAATTCTTTACCAGAAACTCTCGGGTTCTTTTATATTGCTTTTGATATTTATATTGGCTAACAATCTTTTTTGACCATGTATGATGCTCCAGGGAGATAGCTTAAAGCTGTTATTATATTTAATCCTCAATAACCCTAGGTTGGTAGTGGGGCAACCAGGCTCCAGGGGGGACCCCGATGATCACTGTCTCGTGTAGTCAGTCACAGCCTTCTGCGCTGCGCCGGAGCCAGGTCTGTGCGACCAACCACATTCAGCAGGAAATGATAGTACGTCATTCCTGAGATTAGGTTATAAATGACACTGTTGCTTCTACGTTGGTTTGTCTCTCTATCTCTCTGACTGTCTGTCTCTCTCAGGTCATTTGCACTGGGGTCTCTCTCAGGTCATTTGCACTGGGGGAAGCTGAGTGTCAAGTCCTATGGTGAGGCCCATGAAGGAAGGAACATAAGTTTCTTGCCAACAGTTACTCTGAGTAAGGTTGGAAGTGGATCCTGTACCTCAATCAAACCTTAAGATGATTGCAACAGTTATGTTGGGAGAATTTAGGGACGGGGCCTCGATTGTGAGTGAGCACGTGTGGGTTGGGTGGGTTGTCAACGTATCTTTTAACTTCATCTGTAACATTTTAAGTTTTTACAAGGAGAATGTATTCTATGTTGCATGTATGTTTAAAACTCAACAACAAAAGAATGAAGGACAATTAACTGTTGAAGAGCAAGTGAACAGACCTCAGGATGTGGCCACCTGATGTCTAGATAATTACTTAGAAATATGAAAAAAGATCAGTTCACTCAGTATTGAGTAAAATCACTCCCTTTCAAATAAATAATATATTCACACCTTTCAAAAGAAGTGGCCTTGGGATTCAATTCAATGAAGCACGTATTTACTGAATGCCGACTATTTCCTGAGGTTTCCGACAGGTTTCGCTCTTAAGGAGTTTACGTGCTAATGCAGGAAAGACAGTAAATAAGCAAAGGAAATGAAAAAAAATATATAGTGATAAGTACTATTGAAATAAAGTGATGTGATTAGAAAGTGACTTTAGACTTTAGACTTGGTGGCCAGAGAAGTCCTCATTTGAAGAAGTGACATTTAAGTGGAAATGTTAGGAAGGAGTTGGTTAGGCAATGATCCAGATTAAGAGCAGTCAAGCACTCTGAGCATAGGGAACAGTTAGGACAGAGGCCCTCTGGGAGGACAGTGTGGTGTGTCCACAGGATGGAAGGGAGGCTGGTGGGCTGGTGTGGCACGGTGAGCTGGGACCAGTGTGAGAGGACGCTGGAGGAGCAGGTCTGTAGGTCAGGGTGAGGGTTTGTACACCTATTTTAAAGACAATTTTTTAAATGTTTTATTTATTTTTGAGAGAGAGAGAGAGAGGGAGAGAGAGAGAGAGAGAGAGTGAGCAGGGGAGGGTCAAAGAGAGAGGGAGACATAGAATCCGAAGACAGGCTCCAGGCTCTGAGCTAGCAGTCAGCACAGAGCCCGATGTGGGGCTCGAACCCATGAACCGTGAGATCATGACCTAAGCTGAAGTTGGACACTTAACCGACTGAGCCACCCAGGCGCCCCTGTACACCTATTTTAATGAAGCAAATAAAAATATCTGGGGACTCATTCTAGAGACCTGCCCAAAGCTTGTTCTTTACATATTCTTAATGGTTGCAAATCTTTGTCCTTTGAGGGTGGATTTGATTTCAGGAAACCTCTCTAAATCATTTGAAGCCAAGTCTGGTGAGCATGGAGGGTGATGACGCTGGGCAATGCTGTTTTGGAACAAAAATCAGGTGTGACTCTAAGCAACGAGTCAGATTTTCTCATAAACCGGCTCTGAGGACAAATCCAGAAGTGTTTGGAGCAATGGCCGCTCTGTTGGGGCAAGCGTGGGGGTCTCCCGTGAGGACCGTGTTAAAGGATAACATTCATGTGGATTGTAAACTTTCTGGTGTGTTTGTTTACATAAAGCCTGCCTCATTAGTTTATAGTCACACCTCTTAGACGTGCCCTGAACCAGTCCCAGCACCAGCATGGACCCTTGACTACTGCAGAAATGAGTGGTGCATCCTGACGTGTCTGCCAAAATCGTAACACTGCTGTCCGCACCATACTCGCGTGACGGCTACCGGGCAATCACACTTTATGAAGTAACTGAACATAACTAATTCTGGGCGGCATCTTCTAGTTCCACGGGCAATACCCAAGGGAGAGGGAGAGAGTTCACTGAGAAATGCAGAGAAGGTCTGCAGAGAAGGGAGCACAGAGCTGCAGGGAAGGACAGAAAGACTAAAGATGAGGAGCATCCCACTGTTCTTACTGGTCTGCATCATTCAACAGTGTGAAACTGCCCACAGTCAGGCCCCTCTACATCCAAATTCTACAACAGTACCTGGAAACTGACAACATGACAATACCAAGGGTAGTACTGAGTGTAAATTACTGGAAGACTTACAGGTTTTTTCCATATGCGTGTATGCACTCTACATAACCCATGTGTGTGTCTATGCACATAAATTCAAGACCTGTAATTCCCAGCAGTGGAAGACAGCGTTCAAAATTTCAACTGAAAATTCCTGAGCGCCTACTCTGTGCCAGGCACTGGGGTCACAAGACAGACAAAAATGCATGTGAGTGACCTGATTTGTACATGGTAGGTATCCAAAAAGAACTAGTTTCTTTATGATTACTGTTTATGGACCCTAGATGATGTGAAATAAACAGCAGCCTCAGAAGGGCAAGCACCCCTCCCCGCCCCCCACCCAGTGATTCAGCAAATTCCTCCTAGAGGCTGCTGAACTGGGATTTGGATTTGAGAACGGGGGGGGGGGGGGGGGTGCGGGCAGAATAGGAGTTAGTCAGAATGAAGCAAGGGCTTATGACTGGGGACTTTGGCTTACAGATACAAGTCTTTCTTGGATAGTGTTTGCTCAGTTGAGCAGGTGTTACGGTGCCTGAGATACTGAGTAGATTGAATGACCAAAGGCACAGTCCCTGGGTGTCCTGAGGTGCCTCTCTACTTTAGCTGTCCTAGTTCAAGTCCTTTCTAGTCTGTGCGTGTTTCCTGAGCTCAGCACACCAGTTCTAGTGGAAGTACTTGGGATTCTGCTTTAGTAATGACTGATATTAGAAGAAATGAATAGTACTTTGCTGTTTGCCTAAAGATGGGAAGAATAGGAAAAATCACTGAATAAGGATACTAGATTGATCTAACAAGCAGGCTGGGTTCTGCATGCACTTAGCTTTGGGGTGGTGTGCAGGTTTGGGTGGCACTTCTGGGACTTTCCCTATGAAGAAGGAAATGTACATGCCATGTTTGCAAAGAACACCTTGCTATAGTGTTGTGATTCAGGAGCTAAGGACTGAAAGGCATGACTGACCAGTGATTTAGAGTTAGGTCCCTAAACTCATCTGTGTCTTTAAGATTCCTGCAATGAACCGGGAAGAATGGCAGAGGACTTGCTTCAGAGTTGTGCTGGGATCCATGATTGGCAGAGTGGAAAGCACATCAGGTTGACTTTCAGAAGGGAACATACAGGAAACAGAAGACAGAAAATTAACCCTACTAGAGACTCTGTACTCTGCTTTGAAATACTTGACTGGCATTAGAAGAGGAACCGACGGAGAGTCAGGGAAGGAAATAATTGAGGTGTGATAGTGTGTGTGCTGATGCTTTTATACAAATACAAAGCATTTAATATAGAGAAATTGGGTTAAAATCCTACTTCTACCATTGACAATTTTGTATCATTGGGTGAATTATTTTGACTTTTCTTTTTTTAATGCTTATTTATTTTGTTTTGAAACAGAGAGAGAGAGAGAGAGACAGGAGGAGAGGAGCAAAGGGAAAGGGAAAGAGAATCCCAAGCACGCTCCATGCTAACAGCGCAGAGCCCGCCTCAGGGCTCCATCTCATAAACCATGAGATCATGACCTGAGCCGAAATCAAGAGTCAGATGCTTAACCAACTCAGCCACCCAGGTGCCCCTTGACTTTTCTTATTCCAGTTTCCCCAGTGATCAAAAGGAGGAAACAAACGCCCATCTCACAAGCCAGTGGTGAGGACCAAAGGAGGCGATGCAAGCAAAAGAAATTCTACAATGTGTAAAACACTCTAAGAAATTAAGACCTCATTGTTATTTTTCTTCTCTTACTTCCTGCCTCTGCAGCTTCTGGGGAACAATTTGCAGCAGGTGTTTGCTTATCTGGATCTGGCTGGCGAACCCTGGTGCTTCTCCTGGGCTGGCTCACACACATGCACAGAAGCCATTCTGTTTCTTTTGCACTTGATATATAAAGTGAATTAAAAATCCCTGAAACAGATTGTGCTTTTCTATCGTGCCTGTCTCCAACAGGAAATGCACCTTCGTGTATAGGACAGAACAAAGAAATATACCATAGGATTTTAGCAAAGGGCACAGAGGGAAAGATGCAGAGCCCCTGTCCTCCATATTGATTATTTGGAAAAGCAGTAAGTTTGCCTAGAAGGATCCCAAGCATGGGTGTCCCACAGAGTTAGGTTTGAGTCCTTGACATCCCTATTCACCTGCCACATGTGTGACCTTTGGTCAGTCATGTAACCTGTCAGAGTCTGTGCTGCCATGAAAACCAGAGATAACGTATCTGGAGACTCATAGCTACCCAATCAGTATTGCCTTGCCATCTTTACACACACGGAGTCTAACAGGGAACTATCTCTTTGACTTCTTGGGTGGCCAAGGTGACTTAGGTGTCCTATTTCCTGGAGGCTAATGCCTAGGTTTATCTCTCACCTTCCTTTACAACTTCATGATGATGGTTGTGCTAATCACCCCAGAGGGAATGAGAAAAACCAGGGACCTTTTGAATGAATTTGCTTTTGGTTTAACTAGATATTTAGTACGTGGGTTCTTTTATGGAGATTTAATTATGCACAAGGGGACTTGGGGAGATTGGGAGTCTCACCGGTTGCATGGAAAATGCAGAATTCTTTGTAGCGTCTCCGGTAAGTGGGACTAATGTTTCATCCAGCCCAGTGCAGGCACCATGTGGATGAATGGTTCCCTTGTTCCTACAGAATGGGGCTCAGTCCGCATTCTCTATGTTCAGACCCTCCGCTGCTCTCTCCACCAGCCTCTCTCTGGATCGTTGGGACGGACGTTATCGCAACATAAATTGGAAGGTAGCAAAGAAGCCTTTCGATTTCTTCCATCTCCATTTGCCCACCCCTCTGAGCCCTCGGCTCCACTAGAAAGAAGTGACACTTTGACCAAAGAGCTCTTACTGAGAAACCCCAATCCTACGGAACCCAAATCCTGACTCTGTGTGACAGGGATGTGGTGAGCTCAGCATTTTTAAAATAAAAGAGTTTTCTGATACAAGGATCTGCCTCTGTACCTAGTCTTTGGGTGGTGGGGGTTTCTGAAACTTAGGAGCAGAGATGTGGCCTCTAATTATATATTTGCTTGCTTCTCTGGGTCTCACCGCTTGGAAGTAAGTGAATCAGTATTAGTGAAAGTAACAGTTTGATGGGTTTATTTTTTTCTTTTAGGAAACATAAAAACTGTGGCTCGGAGCCATTGTGGTCATTGGGTCAGAGAGTTCGCACCAGGGGAATGTGAGTGCCCACCTCGGAATGTTGCTGTAGGGTTTAAAGGAGTGAATGCATGTAAAGTGCTCAGAATAGTGCCTGGCGCAGGGCAGGGGCCCTGGGACCTCATGCCGCCGCTCCTGGCGGGCTCGCCTCTGCCCCAGAGCACGCCCTCTGGCGAGTACTCTCAGCTCAGACTTCAGAGCACATCCCGAAAGAGGCCGGTCCCGAAAAACCGTGCGTTATAGGATTCCATTTACGGGAAATGTCCTGCCTGGGCAAATCTATAGAAAGAGAAGGCAGATTAGTGTCTGCCTAGCGCTGGGAAGAGTGGGGAGGTCGGGGAGCGGTAGCTAAAAGGTGAGGTGTGAGTGATGATGAAAAGCGTCTAACGCTGGTTGTGGTGATGGTTGCACAAGTGTGCATTTACCAAAAACCACCGAACTGTACCGGTGAAATGGGTGAATTGCATGCAGTGAATTATATCTCAATAAAGCTGTTCAAAGGCGCATCCAGACTTCCACCCCGGCGCACCAACAAGGTCACTACCCTGCTAGTCCAAGCACCTGCACCTGTCTCCTGGACTGCTGAGAAATAACCTCCTGACCTGTCCTCCCAACTTCGCAGTGGCCCCGCCGCTGTCTGTCTCCCGCAGAGCCTTGCAGTGATCGTCTCAAATGAAAGCAGGACACGTTATTCAGCTGCTTAAATTGCTCTGCAGTCTCCCCATCACATTTACTACCAAAGGAAACACCTTACCATGACCTGCAAGAGCCTGAATGGTCTTCCTCCACCACCACACTCCCCTTGGTTAACCTGCTGTAGCCACACTGGCCTCTCTCTTCAAACCAGGCAACTCACTACTGCCTGCTCCGCCCCTTTCTATTTGCTATTCACTCTGCCTAGAATTCGACCCCACATGTCCTCCTCACATGGCTCATTCCTTGATATCCTCTAGGACCAGGCTCAAATGTCACTGCATCAGAGAGGCTTTTCTTGTCCAATCCTAGTCAGAATAGTCCCTGCTCTGTCAATCTGTAGTCACTCACCGATCTTATTTTCTTCATCACATGTGTCACTACGTGCATTTGTCATTTAATCGAGCTATTCACTGGCTTATTGGAAGTCTCCTCCACTAGTGTGTAAGCTCTACGACAAACAGGGATTTTGTCTTGCTCACCACAGTAAGGTGAGCCTTGGTACCTAGAACAGTGCTCTGTCCTCAGTGTTTATTGAATGAATAAGTGAATGAATGAAGCCACCATAGTGACTGTGGACCCAAGATACTAACATACATATACACTTAAATCTTTTCTACGTGTACTGTTCTATAGCCTCACTTGGAGTGTTTCACATATTTTTAAACTCGGGTTAAATTGTTGGCAGGAAGTTCTTTCAAGGTTCCTTTTCAATTCCACCCGGTGCATTCTATTTAGCACGTACCTTGATCCCTAGACTGGTAAAACACTACCGGTATTTGCGTGAAAGTCCATGAAAACATGTAAAGGAATTCTGAGCCTATCTTCATCAACTGTTTATGCTGTAAATGTCAGTCTTGCTATTTTGGTGGCATGAAGCTGGATCTAGCCTTACTAGTCCATGTTTTTATCCCCAGGTTTACTTACAGTGTGGACTTTCTCTGGCCCCTGTCCTCAGAAGAATCCTGGCAATGGGCACATTGTTGGTCATGATGGCGATATCCAGGGGTGTCAGCCCCTCACTGTTAGGGGTGTTGAGATCTAGTTCCTCTGGTGTATACTGATACAGGAGGATCTGCACAGCATCCATGTCCTGCTGTTCGACTGCTTCGAACATGGCTTCGTTGCCCTGGAAGTTCTGGAGGACGAGCATGCACGAGGGTTAGCACACTCTCACAGACCAGCATGCCTTGCGGCTTGGTTGTTTTAACTTCAGTGACTGCATCCCCACTTACAACTGCAATTTAGCCCAACAAACATGACTTGTTAGACACAGCCGGATCCTCCCTCTTGTCTAATGGCCATTGGATGGCTCTCATTTGATGCTTGAGACCATACAGCAGGGCATGGCTGGCCTACAGATAAGAGCAAACACCGGTTTTTCTCGAACCTGTCTTCTGTGTGATAGGCCATTAGAAGGTATTGTGGCCTGCAGTCACATAAATCTGGAACACACTGGATTCATCCAGGTTACCACATTATTTTGCTATAAGACCCTTCAGGGCCTTTGATAATTCTGACATGCAGTTACGTCCGATAGGTGAGAAATAAGGTCTCTTTTAAATATTTGTCAGAGAACATGTTTTTCATCGCATTTGTTTTAACTGCCCCTGGAATAGCATTCTACAGCACCCAGTTCGGGAAACGTGAATGCAGTGCGGTAGGGCTGGCTCGGAATTGAGAGCACACTCTCACCCCCACTCACCCCTCCTCCCCATCCCCACGTCCCTTCTGTCCCTTCTATCACTCAGACCCAGACGTTGTCATCCCTGGCCTAGATGAGGGCAATGACCCGCCCCCTGCTGGTCCTTGTCTCCTCCAGCCTGGGTTCCATGCTGACACGAGGGTAGTCTCCCTAAAACTGATGATGTTACGGGCCCCGTCCTTTCTGCCTCTCCCGAATGGCTCTTCCTGCCTGTGGGCCAGCTCCCCAGCTCCTAGACTCCTCTGTACTAACGTCTGCAGCCTCTCAGCCCAAAAGCTCCAACCACTGAACACCTGGCATTGCTGAGCCCTCAAGGGAAGGGCTCAGGAGGTGATGTCCAGGGAGGGCTTTGGGGGCTGGCTGGCCACCTGTGCCAAGAGAACCAAATGTTGAATATTCATAGGATTCAAATTACCTATTGAAAAAAAATAGCTACAGACAATATGACTTCACTGAAAAGTTCTATCAGAGATTAATAGCAAACAAAGGACAAAAGCTCTGGAATTCTCTCAAATACGTATTTCTGTAGCTCATGGAAGAAAAGCACCACATACACATATTTCTACATCTATTTGGTATCTTCTCTAAGAGTTGCTTGCTCTTTAAAAAATGTTGAAATACCATTAGTCCTGACTCAGCATAGAGCTTGCCTGATGGAACTGTGCAAGTGACTGAATATTTATGGGTGGCAGGTTTGATTTTTAGTATCATCAAAAATCAATTGTCAGAGCACCTGGGTGGCTCAGTTGGTTGAGTGTTCAACTTCAGCTTGGGTCATGATCTCACAGTTGGTGAGTTTGAGCCCTGTGTTGGGCTCTGTGCTCACAGCTCAGAGCCTGGAGTCTGCTTCGGATTCTGTGTCTCCTTCTCTCTCTGCCCCTCCCCCACTTGTGCTCTGTCTTTGTCTCTCAAAAATAAATAAATGTGAAAAAAAATCAATTCTCTCCATCAAAGGCAGCAGGTGGGCTTAAGTGAGTACATACAGGACACATGAATTGAAATCTGAGGGAACTACAAGGCTATTATGCAAATACTTGTTTTGACAGCGGGTCCCAAGGGATAGAACTATTTTGGTATGCAGCTCTCTTTGCTACAGGACAATCTACTGAATGAATGCAAAAGTGTTTTGTCTCCAGTCTGCCAAACTGAAGAGGCTCTGATGTGGAGGCCTTAACTCAGCCACTACGGAGCCCTCCCAGAAGATGAGCTTGGAATGAGACAACAAATGGGAAAACAAGAGAACAAAGTGAACATGCCGCCCTGTCCACAGTTGTGTATCTGGTTGTCATTCTTAGTATGCCTCATTCCTCAGGCGCCGTATTTGCTCTCACTCTTAAGTCATTTCCTCCCCCACGCTTTTGTTGGCAAACCCTACCACGCTTCCCTTGGGAAAGCTTAGGGCTCGTTCCCGTTTTGAACTCAGACAAATGGTGGTATTAACCCTGCCAAAATGCCCTTGCTGAGCATGTTGATATATTATGCCTTTAGTTTTGACCGACGGTCAGTGTCAGAAACCACTATATGAGAATGTCTGTAATGTCACCAAGATAGACCTTTATTCTCTAGTACATAATTCACTGTGACGTCATATAAAGGCCAGAGGACTAGCCACAGGAAAATACTCATTTCTCCTGGTAGACTGATAGACTTTCAGTTGCCAGCTAATAGGATGCTATAACCAACTGGGCTTCCCTTTCTGCTTTGACTGACCAGGAGCTCAGAGATAAATGTGATGATACATTTTAGGTACTATATTTGCTGAGGTTTTTAGTATATCTGTTTCCATTTCTATCCCCATTATTTTCTAGGTTTTTTTCTTTTTCACTCTTTCCTTCTTTCCTTCCTTCCTTCATCTCTCTATCACTTTACTTATTTCCCATTATATAACACATACGCATTTTTTTCTTTTTGGCCTGGATTCTGTTTTCATTGCCTCTGGAAAACATACGGGCTGTACATTGTAAGTAAGTAAATGAAATATTCATTCTTCATTTGATACTTGAACAAACACTGAAGCTCTCAGAAAGTCCATTTCATTCATGCCCTCTATTTATCAAGCCACTATTTTTTTTTGTTTCTTTGGTATATTGGAGAAAGAAAAACTAAGAGGAAAGAGGGGGCAAGACATTAAGAAAAAGAAAGGGGAACTCCCACAATCGCTCCCACTTTGGTGAACAGCATAGACATGTGCGGTTCCTGCCCTGACTCTTGGCATTTGTAAAATTGCAAACACCAGGTTCTGAAGTAAACACGGGGTGTTCCAGGATCTCCTTAAACCCAAACCCAACTCCACAACTCAAGCGGAGAGAAGAATCAAAAGTGTGTTATTACCACTGAGGTCTTCCTGAGGCTCAGCCGGTCGGTTCTTGTTCTAAAACAGGCCTCATCGAATGAGGAGTGGCCCCCCTTCAGCTTCTCAGAGAGGTTTCTGTACAGGCGCTTGGCAGCATTGGGGGACGATGGGGAGCTATGTTTTTTTGACTGAGAAAGATGCAGATTCTGCATCTGTTGGGTCATTTTCACACAGCAGTTCCTAAGGAAAGGAAAACCTGATGTTGTATCATTTACACAACATAATTATAAGTTGACAAAGAATTTTATCATCATCAGTAACCATCTGGAGTCCTAATAAAACACTGTAGCTGGAGGCGACCTTAGAGATGAGGACCAGCTTTTTCATGTTATAGATGAGAAAGTTGAAACTCAGGGAGGGAAACAACTTGTTTACAACCAGATAGCTAATTGGGGACAAGAATGAAATGACTACATCCATTTACTATCTAGACATATACATTTATGTACACACATGAGCCTTGACTCAAGTCTTTCGGTCTCTATCCCACTGAGGGGAAGTATCTCAACTCTCTAACCCAGGAGGTCTGCTCAGTTCTCTTTGGGTAGATGGAATTGGGATCTTTCTACTTACCTCCTTTTAGATGCTGCCCTCTGTTGGGTATGGTTGTTCCCTGCAGATACCCCTTCTCTTGAGGTATTACATTGTGCCTCTTGTCTGAGATTTGGTGAGCTACTCCAGTGCCCAGAAGTTTGGGGGATTTGTATCCATAGCTCCATCCCTGCTCACCCCAGATACTCCAGAGAGTGTCCTCTGGGGCCCTCACTACTGGCATTCTCCAAGTAGTACTTGACTGCTGGTCCACAAATCTCTAAAGAGGTCCTCCTCAATCTCTAAATGTCTTCCCTGGAGTCCGTTTCCAGGAGATCAGCCATGCCATTTCAAAAGCCATCCACTATTAAATTAGGTACTGCTACTGAAGTAGTGATGCTACCAAGGCTATGGCTGCCTGGCATGCATTATGTGCACTGGATGAGCAAATGCATGAATGAAACAACTGGCCAAGGCAGTTATGGGCCAAGTGTCTCCATCCCGGAGGATCCTCTGGTACATTGGGCTCAGGTCTTTCTGGAGCACACTGCTGCCTTCCCACCACCTCGCCTTGAACCTCCAATGGATCCTTCCATTTGTAATGCTGCCGTTGCTACTTAGGTGCGGCCCTCGGAGGTCATCCCCAGTCTTTGAATTTTCATAGTCTTATGGATCTCATGATACAATATTATGTAGAACCTCTTTTATTAGCCTAACTCTTCAAAGGACTGAATTTGATGATCCCCCAGTTTCTACAAAATAAACTCTTGAGTTCTTTGGCCTCACATACAAGTTCTTACCTCTCCAGCCTCATCTCCTACTGTACTTCTATGTTTTATGTTTCAGTATTTCTGATCTCCTTAGAGTTTCCTAAGTAGTTCAAACTCTTTTCCTGCATTGGAGTGCTTCTTTGCACTGCTTTTGCCTGTTCTGGAATTCCATCTGTGCCTTCATCACCTAGGAAACAATGCTCAAGTGGTCTTTGACAGTCTGAGGCAAACTTGTGTATTTCTGCAAACTTGCATATTTCTTTACTCATTCACTTAGTATATGCCTCTTACAGAAAATATTTTATTGTATTATACCTGCTTGGCTTTCTGTCTCCTAGCTAGTCTATATGCTTCTCAAGAACAAGGAATGCCAAGTATGAATTTTTATATCCCCAGCACCTAAAATGTACCTGCCTCAAAGTAAAAGAAACATAATATAGATTAGGCTATGAATTGTTCCTCTTCCAGCGAATGACCATGTGATTTTGGATGGATTACTTAATATATCTGAATCTTATTTTTCTCATTTATAAAATAGGGATAATACTAATATCACATTGTGGTTATAAAGATTTGATGAGATAATGCATGTAAAGAGCTTAGAATATAGACAACTCATGGAAGCTATTATTTTTTGTTACAGAAGATGCTCATTAATAATTTGGAATAAAGGAATACTCATATGAGAGTCTATCACAAGTAATATACTAAGGAACTACTCAGAAAGCTCATTTTCTCCTCATACTTCTGAATTGGGTTCCATGTCCATTGGCCACAACTAACCTTGATTTACTTGCCCATTAACAATTGGAGATCTATCCTCACTACACTGCTGAATGTCTTTAGGCACCTTTTAAGTGTTGCCTGCAATTTCCTCCAACACAAAAAGCCTTCCCAGTGCCTTCCAAGGTGGGCAGAACTAGTCAGGGTGAGTCCCATGTATCAGGCCCCACCCAGTCTTTGTTGAATGGCCATATTCACATTTGGGAGGATGATTTAATGCATTATATGTAGTGTGTATCTACATATGGGTGTATTTTTCATAAACCTTTAATAATCTCTTAATTGACCTAAATGCAGAAATAGAAAGAGTAGGTGATCTGGCATCTTCTTCCATCTACAAATCCTTTAACTTTGATTCAAGAGCAATTACAGCATTTCCTCTATATCTTGCTGTCCCCACAAAAAAAATCCAGATTGATATGCAAGCTGGCTCACACGGAGATTGCCTTAACCTCTTTCTTTCTGCCTTCTGTCTCTAGCCTTTTCCTTCAGCATTAATGCCCCAGTTCAAGCCATCTGTCTTGTCTACATCATTATCATTCCCAAAATAACTCTACATTCTTTTGTATCTCACACAGTGCCCAGGAGTCCAGTAAATAAATTCTTGTCGATTGATCAAATTCCAGTCACTTGCCCTCTAACCGATGACACCTGCCCACATGGCCCCTTTTGTCTTTGCTCATCTCCCATCTGTTCCCTTCAGTCAAAATAGGTTGACTTTCTCTGTCTCTTTGACTTCCTTCTCATGCTGCCCCAGCTGTCCCTTCCTTCCTGGCCATCTTTCAGCATGTTTCTGGTCTTCTAGATTTCATCTATCATTATATTTTCTTTTCCCCTCTATATTTCAAATTTTGTCTGATGAGAAAGACAACTCCATGTTATTTGTTCTCCTAAACATGCACACCCCTCCCTACTCGCTACACTCTTAAGGTTTTACCTTTGTAGAAAGGGGCGGGTCTCTGAGAGGCCTTGTAGCTTTGGCTCTGGAATTTGGCAGACCCAAGCTTGGATCATGAGGTTGTTATCTATAATCTATGTGACTCCAGGAACTTTATTGAAATTCTTGGAGTTCATTTCATCATCTGTAACAAGAGTTCTTCCAGAGTTATGAAGATGAAATGAATTAACAAATGAAAGCATGCATCCTGTGCAATGCTTACAGCAGCCACTCAATAAATAGCAGCAATTATTAAGATTACCCCAATTTTCCCAAACCAGAAACTCCAAAGTACATCATAGTAATTTAAATAGTTTTCTCTTTGGTTTTAAACGTTGCTTTAATAGATGACTTTGCGTACTTATTACACTATTTGGTTTTTATTTTGATAGGAAAATACAAGTTTAGATATTTTAATATGTGTGTTTACAGGAAGTTAGAGTCAAACAGAAAGTTGAACTTCAAACTAGGAGTTGAAAGACAGGAATAAAGATGACTCTAAAGAAAAATTTAAAAATAAAAAGAAACAAAATAAGAAAACATAAGTAGAAATGTAAAATGAAGCAGTAGGGCTAACATTGAAAATATCTGTGAGTACAATATGTGCAAATAGTTTACTTTTCCTAATAAAAGAGAACACTCTCCAATGGGGATTTTTAAAGTGATTTACAAGTTGTACACCTAAATAAACATTTCACAGAAAGATTAAAAACAAAAGAATAATAGGACAGTGGGAATGGCAAAGTAATAACCTCCAAAAATCCTCTCCTCCATAAAAGCAATAAGAACATAGCAGGAATGTCAAAGTTAACTTCTTTAGGACCCTGGAAATTAACCAAAGGTTTGCAGCAATCCAGGAAGTATTTATTTGAGAAAAGTGGTTGATTTGATAAGGACAGTGAGCTGTGTGGCCTTTTTCATGTGCTCAATTCCTAGCCTCCTCGGCTCTGTGATGTATATTCATGATAAATATACAGCAGTGTGTATTCATGATAAAAAACAGGAGCTTGGCCTCTAACCGATGACACCTGCCCACATGGCATAAAATGGTGATGGAGCCTCTTTCAAGACCCGATTTTGAGAGAATTGTCATTATTTGACCTTCCTGGTGGTTCCCTGGAAGGCCCCACTCACAGGATTTTTCTTTATTTGACCTGCCTCAGGGTTCACCAAGTGCAAATAACCTTTTCCTCTAAGGCATCTTGTCAAAAACAAACATCAGCAATTGTTTAATCATCACAGCTGCCTGAGGGGGTGGATAAAAGTTGGGGCAAACAATAGACTGATCAAAAAGCTTAAAGCGAAATGCTGGGGAATGCTGTCCAAAGGGGACTTTGGAAAGCTCTGACACTTTGCTAAGGGATCTAGCAGACCTCACGTATGCCCAGGGCTCATAAAATGCCCGAGAAGGTCCTAAGCTTTTCTCAGTGCCCTATGCTGGGGATCTGTGCAAGCAGGAAGTAAAGGTCTGGCAGAGCTGTCAGTTGTCTGGTGCACATTGACAATGTCACCCAGCATGTGCACAGAGCCCTTCTGTAAGGACTGAAACACTGACTGGCTTCAGGCATGTAAGGAAACTTCTGTTCAGTCATTAACTGACCACTAAGCTAACGAAGCAGAGACTTCAGTGGTCACATGTGACAAAGAATACAGATGTCACAGACTTAATTCTGAAAAATCACTAACCAATAAACCCTGAGGAAGTGGGATAATGGCTAATCTGATTTCTAGAGTTACTGTATTATAGTATTTAAGATGCCTAGTTCTTAACATGAAAAATATGAGCCATACACAAAACAAACAAACAAAACTCTGTCCTATTCACAGGAAATAAAGCAGTCAATAAGCATTGCCCCTGAAGAAGTCCAAATGTTACTCATTAGACAAAAACTTTAAATATGTTCAAGAACAAAAGGAAACCCTATCTAAAGAAATAAGGAAAATTGTGAGGATGGTATCTCACTAAACAGGGAATATCACTAAAGAGGTAAAATTTATAAAACAAACCCAGAAGCAAATAGATATTATGAAGTTGAAAGGTAAAATAATGGAAATGAATAATTTACTAGAGGGGTTTGGCATCAAATTTGAGCAGGCAGAAGAAAGAATCAGCCAACTTGGAGATAGGTGACCTGAGGTTATCCAGTTTTAAAAACAAAAAGAGAAAGACATGAAGAAAAGTGAATAGGGTCTCAGAGAAGTGTGAAACACCGCAAAGTGTACCAACATACACATAATAGGAGTCTAAGAAGGAAATGGAGGAAAGCAGAGAACATATTGGAAGAAATTATGGTCAAAAACTTCCCCAAATTAATGAAAAGCATACTGGCACATCTAAGAAGCTCAATGAACACCAAGCAGGATAAATTCAAAGATGTTCCCACCTAGATCATAATTGAAGAGTCAAAAGCTAAAAATAGAGAGAAAACCCTGAAAACAACACTAAATAACTTATTACATACAAGGAATCCTCAAAAAGATTCATAGACGATTTTTTCACCAGAAAACATAGAGGCCAGAAGAAAGTAGGATGACACATTCCAAATGCTGAAAAAGACCATCTCTATCCAGCACAGTGACCCTTCAAAAATGAAGGTGATATTAAGACATTCACGGCTAAACAAACACCAAGAGAATTTAACAGCAGACCTTCCCTCTAAGAAATAGTAAAGAGAATCCTTCAGGGTACTAGACAGTGGCTCAAATTCACACAAGGAGAGATAGAGCATTGGTAAAGAAACTATGGAGGTAAATATAAAAGGTAATATAAATATAAGGCAATATAAGTCTACTTTTTGTTTATAACTTTTATTATCCTATTATCCTTTCTGATTTAGCACAGTGAAATGAAAACAAAATTAAGAGGACACAATTGCATTTACAATAGCATGACATTAACAAGATTCAAATACTGATGAATAAATTGAACAAAAGAAGTACACAATGTATTAACCTTTACTCAGTCACCCTATTTTCATGTGCCATATGATTCCTGTTGGGACTTTATTAACATATCATGTGCAGTCCCTATAGCACCCAATGAAGTGTCTTGAAAATGACAGTAAGACTATTCTTTGCATTTTCACATTAAATTGAACTGAGGAAGAAGAGGAGACTCAAATGTTGAATGAAATCCCTGATGGGTAAAATAGATACAGAATCCTGGAGGAACACTGGTGGGGAGACTGCGTTGAGTCTGGGATATCAATCTTCAGAGAGCACTCCTTGTTAGCCGTTTTCACTGAAGCACTCAATAGGTTGAGAGCTATCATTACAGTTTATTCCATTCTTCAACTTCAAGAGAATCTTGGAGGTTTTAAGCACAGAATTAAAAGTAGGGACTTTGATATCAGGCTGATCTAACTTTGGGTTTTGACTCGTCTACCAATTAACTTCAAGGAATTGGGCAAATGTATTTACCTTCCCTAAGTGTCAGTTGCCTTATCATTAACAGTATTCTTTTTTTTTTTTTAATGTTTTATTTATTTTTGAGAGAGAGAGAGAGGGAGAGAGAGAAAGAGAGAGAGAGAGAGAGAGAGAGGGAGGGAGGGAGAGGGAGAGGGAGAGCGTGAGCAGGCGAGGGTCGGAGAGAGGGAGACACAGAATCCGAAGATAGGCTCTAGGCTCTGAGCTAGCTGTCAGCACAGAGCCCGATTCGGGGCTCAAACCCACAAACCGTGAGATCATGACCTGAGCCAAAGTCGGACGCTTAACCGACTGAGCCACCCAGGCACCCCAACAGTATTCTTTATCTCAATTTAAAAAGTCATGTCTAAAAAAGATGTTAGTGTTTTAAATGAGATGATACGTATCAGTTGTTTAGCAAAGCGCCTGAATGTGTGAAATAAATAGATGTTCAAATATTTTTGAAATTTTGATTACTGTGAAAAAATATTTGAATGTCTATTTATTTCAGGCTAACTGTTTCCAGGCAACTATGGGTCTGCTTTCTGACACTACAGATTTGGGTTGTTTTCCCCCTAGAATTTCATTAAATGGGATAATCACTATTCTTTGTCTCTCTCCCTTTAAAATCTGGCTTCCTTAACTCAGCTTAATTATTTTGAGATTTATCCACACTGTTCTATTAGTAGTTCCTCACTTTTTCTTGCTGAGTAGTATTCAGTTGGATGGGCATACCACTATTAATAAATTTTTATGCATTATTTTAATAAGAAAAACCTATTGGTGCTTTAAGGAAAGAAGATGTATCTTTGTTTTTTTCCCTTCAGGCTTTAGGGACCTGAGCTCCAAAGAAAAGGTCAAACAAAATCTATTTATTGAAGGTGGGCTGTTCTCTGCAACATAATTTTAGGATCAGAATTTAGGAGATGTGATGAAATCCTGTGTGAGAAAGCGAGTTCCTAGTTTTATACTTTCTTTTTCCATCTGACTAGTTTCTTTGCTCCCACAATATTTAATAAAGGTCATGTTAAATGTTACAGCCTGCAGACATTTAAGGGGAAAAAAAACCATTTCTACACAAAACTCTTCCAAATATTTGGTTTCATTTTTGAGGCCAGCATTGCCCTGATACCAAAACCAGAAAACAGGCATTATAAGAAAGGAAAGCTATTGCTCAACATCTCTCATGAACACAGAAGCAAAAGAGCTCAAGAAAATGTTAGCAAATAAAATCCAGCGATTTATAGAAAGGGTAATACATCACGATCAAGTAGGGTTTATTCCAGGGAAGCAGGGTTAGTATAGCATCCAACCACTCATTGATGTAATTTACTGCATTAGCAGAATAAAAGAAAAAGATGATATGGTCACTTAATAGATTCAGAAAAAAAGCACTTGACATCCATTCACAACAGTAGTAGTAGTAGTAGTAGTAGTAGTAGTAGTAGTAGTAGTAGTAATAAAGCTTTCAGGAATATAAGGGAACTTCCTGAACCTGATAAAGAGACTCTACAAAACTCTACAGCCAGCATTATTCTTAATGATTAAGACCAAATGCTTCCTCCTGGGATCAAGAATCAAGGTAGGAAAGTCCGCTCCTATCTCTTCTGTTATACTGGGCATTCTAGCCCGTGTAGCAAGGCAAGAAAAGTAAAAGTATAAAGACTGGAAAGAAAGAAGCAAGAAAGTCTTCATTTGCAGATGACATGAACATTTTGTAGCAGAGTCTAATGCATCTACAAAAATCTACTCAGCAATAAATGTAACAAACGTATGCAAACTTGTATACTTGAAAGTACATGACAGTAATGAATGAAATTAAAGAAAACCTATGGGCGCCTGGGTGGCTCAGTTGGTTAAGCCTCCGACTTCGGCTCAGGTCAGATCTCACGTTCGTGGGTTCGAGCCCCGGGTCAGACTCTGTGCTGACAGCTAGCTCAGAGCCTGGAGCCTGCTTCCGGTTCTGTGTCTCCTTCTCTCTCTGCCCCTCCCCCTCTCATGCTCTGTCTCTCTCTGTATCAAAGATAAATAAAACATTAAAAAAATAAAGAAAACCTAAGTACTGGAGTTGAATACCTTTTTCATGGATCAGATCAAAAGAATCAGTATTGCTAGGATGTCAATTCTTCCCAATTGAGCTCTAGATTCAACACAATCCCAATCTAGCAGGGTGGATTTTTTTTTTTTATCTGAGAAAACAAAAACCTGATTCTAAAATTTTTATAAAAATGGAAAGGATCTAAAATAGCCAAAATATTTTGAAAAAGAAGACAAAGTTGGAAGACGTACATGACCTGATTTCAAGACTTGCTCCAAGGCCACAGTAATCAAGAGCGGTGGTATTGGTTTAAGGATAGCTCCTTAACCTGTGGCCTAAAGATAGACATACAGATTTCATGAAACAGAATCTAGAGCCCAGAAATAGCATGCACAGTTTTGATCAATGAATCTTTTTAAGTTTATTTATTTTTGAGAAAGAGACGGGGGCGGGGGTGCGGGCAGAGAGAGAAGACAGAGAATCCCAAGCAGGCTCTGTGTTGTCAGTGCAGAGCCCAATGTGGGCTTGAACCCACACACAGTGAGATCATGACCTGAGCTGAAATCAAGAACCACCTGGGTGCGCCTGATCAATGGATTTTTGACAAAGGTATCAAGGTAATTCAATAGGGAAAAATATTTTTTTCAACAAATAGCACTGGAACAATGAGACATCCATATGCAAAACCAAAAACAAAACCTCAACCCCTACATCGTATCACAGATAGAAACTAACTTGAAATGAAATACATTATAGACCTAACTGCAAAAGCAAACGCTGTAAAACTTCTAGAAGAAAACAGGAGAAAGTCTTTGTGAACTTGCATAAGATAATAATTTCTTAGAAGAGGCACAGAAAACACAAACCATAAAATAAATTGATGAATTATGCTTTATGAAACTTAAAAACGTCTGCTCTTTATTTCAGCTTAGCCCAGCTCCATTTTTGGAGGGCCTGTAAATATACCTGGAGCCAACCTTCAGGAAGCAGTGACAGTAGCCTGGAGAATCCAGATCCAAAATGGCAAGAGTATTTACTTTAAAACCACCTGTTCCCTGGGTTTTGGCTGCTTGCTCGGCTAGAGAGCCTTGGCTGCCACCATTATCCTGTCTCCTAGCACCAGCTGTGTGGAGTGAAGCACGGGTCCTGGCGAGGCCCCCACCATGCTCACTGTGACAGTAGCTGCAGCAGTTCTGACCCAACCAGACCCGTGAGAGAGGCTCCAGCTTTACTCACGGCTACCCTGAGGGACTGGGTCACACCACCTAGAAATATGAAAAACTGGACCAGTGAGAGGCAAGAGACCGGAAGTAGCCCACAGATAATTTCTTCTCCATTCCTCCCTTGTGGATTGTTTTGAGGGCTTCTTGGAAGCAATCACATACAAACAAACCACCAGATGTGTTTCTTGTGAAGCCTTGGCTAGTTCAGTTACAAACCACCTGTATTTGTTTTTTCTCCTTCCTTGACTCATTTCCCTTTTTCCTTGATGGTTTGACTATTGATGCTCTGACTCTGTGTCTCCCAGTACCCAACAGAACACTCATGACTGGTGTTTGCCTCAGGTTTTGCTTTCACAAGCTAAGACAGAATGTAATAATAACCCTATGAAAAAGCTGGTACTATTATATTATCATTTTGCAAATAAGGAAACCGAGGCCCAGGGAGGTTAGTAACATGTCCAAGATCCTACAGCTGGTGAATGGATTCTGGCTCCCAAGTCCATGCTCTTAGCAACTCTGCTGTTATTCTGCCTGAGGGAGCTCGGTCTGGCTGCCTGTCAGCTCCTTCCTAGACCTTGATTCTGAAGAGAAGATCTTGCCTTCGTTGTGAGTCCTGGCACGTCCAGAGTCCCTGTCTCACAGGAGCTTGGTTGTGGGACATTCTCATCATCTTTGTACTGTGAGAAAAGATCTGAGCCAGTTTGGATGAGGAGCAGTTGCAAGACAAAGCAGATTAGAAACAGGAGCTCTAGCCATTCTTGACAGCTGGGTAGACAGATACATTCAGCAAAGGGAACATTTCTGACTGGGACAAGATTGCTCTTCAGGCTGTGATGTGAACTGGGGACCTTCACACTTCAACCTGCCTGTCACTAGACAGAAAAGAAAGTAACCCTTCTTCTTTTCCCCACTTGCTATTAACATGACAGGTATGTCCCTGACTGCTCAAGAGTGGTCAATTCTTTTACACTGGTAATATGTAACAGGTTGGAAGTCACCTTTCATGTCCCCATGCATTTAAAAAAATACATTTGGTTATTCAGTGATAGGTCTTGAAAAGTCAGCGGTGACTTCACAGCAGGAAGAAGACTAATTTTTGAAGTTTAAAAGAATGTTTATGAGGAAGGAGGAGGAAAGAATTAATTTTGATTCTGTAGTCCAATAAATTCTTAAAGATGATCTACTTTGTATTCTGTGTATCCTGTGATAGACCCTGGGAAGCCAAAGGTGTTAGACACCCTCAGAGGGTAACCATCCATCTTGGTTTGCCTGGGATTGAGGGGGTCCCGAGATGTACGACTTTCAGTGCTAAAACTGGGAAAATCCCAGGAGAATTGAAACAAGGTGACTACCCTACCTATACCAAGGAGCTCACAGGCTAACAAGAAAGATAGTCACACAAGTGTATGTAGGTATGAAATACTGTAATATGTGAAATTATGGAATAATGATAATAGCTTTTACTTCTTTAGCACTTTCTGAGTCAGGCACTACTTAAAATAATGGTTTTGCGGGGCGCCTGGGTGGCTCATTTGGTTGAGTGTCTGACTTTAGCTCAGGTCATGATCTTACAGTTCATGAGTCTGAGCCCTGCATCAGGCTCTGGGCTGACAGCTTGGAGCCTGGAGCCTGCTTTGGATTCTGTGTCTCCTTCTCTCTCTGCCCCTCCCCGACCCCTCCCTCAAAATAAATAAATAAACAAACAAATAAATAAGTAAGATAAAATAATTCCTTTGGGGCACTTGGGTGGCTCAGCTGGTTAAACACATGACTCCTGATCTTGGCTCAGGTCACGATCTCATAGTTCATGGGATTGAGCCCTGCACTGGGCTCTGTGCTGGCAGCATGGAGCCCGCTTGGGATTCTGTCTCTCCGCCCCCTCTTTCTCCCTCTCTCTCAAAATAAATAAATAATTTAAAAATAAAATAAAATAGTGCCTTTATATGTGTCAGCTCTTTGACTCCCTTAATAGCCTTGTGAAATAAGGACTATTATTATCCCCACTTTATGTAGTAAGAAATTGAGGTACCACTAAAAGGGCAGATCTGGGATTCAAATCCAGGCGATATAGGTCTAGACCTGAGAGCTCAGCCTCTTGACACCGCTCTCAAATATTTAAGGCAATAAGTAGCTTATTAACCCCTCTTATTAACAGAGGGGTGAGTGGCAGGAGGTGTCATGGGAGATGAAGGTATGGGGAAATGGGTTGGAGACAGTGATGCCTGAGCAAGAGTTTGAACAATGAATGAGGAGTTGACCAGCAGGAAGGAAAGGAAAGGGCATTCCAGGTATCACAGCTCAGGTCAGGACATGTCATAGTGTTACTGGTAGGTTGAATTTCACAGGGGCCCTAATGGAATTCTTTCAGACTCTGACACTTCCAAAGGTACATTTTGTCCACCATGCTAAGACCTTGGGAAAGAAGCCTGGAGAGCTGGCAGGGCAAGATCATTAAGGATTTTGCATGCCATGTTGAGGGACAATAGATTTCAACCTGTTCACAATAGGGAAGCACTAAAGAAAGGCTGAGGTTTCTAGAGAAGCACTCTGGTGGTATCCAGAGGGTGGTTTGAAGGGGAGGTGGTGTGGTGGCACCAGTGACAGGGGACAACAAAGTATAAGCATTTTGAAAAAGTCCCCATGAGAACTGGTGACTTCAACTATAGTTTGTAACAATGGGGATAAAGAGGGCTGGGCAGATTACAAAGAGGAAGGAAGCAAAATGGACCAAACTTGGTTAGTGATTAGATGGAGGGGCCTAAGGAATCAGGAAACCTGAGGATAACTTCTATTAGCTCTGCTTGGTTGATTAGGTGCAGAATGGTTCCACAAAATAATTTTTTTTAAAAAAGGATATGGGAGGAAGTATGGATTTAAAAGGGGAAAGATAATGAGTTTAGCTTTCCACATGTGGCTCTTGATGGCCTACAGGAAATCTAGAGGGTATTGTCTAATCCAAGAATCCCATAATCTAATGTTTTCTTAGTTTTCTGACCAGGAGTGAGGCAATAATTAAAAAAGAAGTTCTTGGAGACAAGTATGAAATAAATAGAAAGCAGAAGAATTAATATAATTAATGCAATATCCTTTGGGTTTCCCCTGAGGGAGAAAACATTTAATGCATTCATTTATGATAGGCTATGAGTATCTTAATTTGTTATTCATCCTAAGGATGTTTGTATTTTTTAAAGACAGCAATATTTCATTGAATCCCTGATAAAAAAAAATTCCGTACTTTAACCCTAGAAATGGAACAATTCTTTGGCCAATAGGTCTTCTGGAATTTTTCAAATAAATCATAGTATATTGGCAGCTGCTAATTCCATGTGCATGGGTATGGGGGTAATTTGTACATAAATTATATACATGAGTTCTACTCATCCTTGAACCAACTCCTCCAAAATGTTCATTTGAAAACATTTAAGATCTTTAGTATCTTGGTATCATAAGTATAGAAAATCAGTTATGCTTGATCAATATTAAAAAATATTGGGGGTGCCTAAGTGGCTCAGTTGGTTAAGTGTCCGATTTCAGCTCAGGTCATGATCTCACAGTTCATGGGTTCAAGCCCTGTGTTGGGCTCTGTGCTGACAGCTCAGAGCCTGGAGCCTGTCTTTGGATTCTATGTCTCCCTCTCTCTCTGACCCTCCTCTGCTCATGCTGTCTCTCTCTCTCTCAAAAATAAATAGAACATATTAAAAAAATTTAAAAAATTATTTACATGACCTATTTATTTGAAGTTTTTGTTTTAAATGCCATTTTTCAGTTCTAGTTTCCCCATCCAGTCCTCTGAATATGATCATGCTTCTTCTGAATGACCTCCATGCCTTAGATGGAGAAGGGGTATGTATCTCCTCATCCCCACACAAACCCTCATTTGTGGGTGTCTGAGCATGGTCTCTGGATTAAAGTATATGAACAATGATCTTGACTACCTACTGAACCTTTCATAGGAAAGCTTTAAGTAGTATCTCATGGATAAATTAATTGAGCATAGCATGCCTCCTTTGAAATAGGAATGGAAAGAATGGAAAAATGGAGATCTGGGGAAAATGAGGGAATTTCCTAAAGATACACAGTCTGGGAATTAGCAAAATTGCCCTGTTTTCCCAACATTTCTAACCACTAGGCAATTCTATCTCCTTCCCGTAAGTGCCATCCTTAGTAAAATAGCCAAATCACAGGGGGAAATGACCCTACTCTTGTGATTGAGTGGCCTCGGATACTTTCTACTCTGCAAAACCTCACCCATCTCTCAGATTTCCTAACTTTGGTTTTTATTTCAAGAAGCATGCTGTTCAGTGTTCTGCCATCATCCATCTTTGTCAGCACCCAAGGCCACAACTTCATCTGAACAGCCAGTGATATACTACAGATAGAGCGCGCACCAAAGATATTAAACGCGGTATGACATTTATATGGATTCTGAACCCACTGGAAATGGATTGGCGCTGCCATAAAGCCTTGCCGTGGCCAGGCAAACAAAAGACTAAGAAGATGTGGTGGTGGTGGGAACAGCAATAGCTTTCTCCATTCATCTTCCCCCCTGGGGTTGGCCTGCATCTTAATTTAGGAAATGAAGAAATCAGGTGAGTAGAGGGATTTTTGTGGCCCAGCAGAGAAGCAAGATCAGACTTCATTATCAATGGTACTTCCAGTGGCCTTGGCGGGGCCAAAGACCAGCATGGATAACAAGACACAGTATCCCACTTTGAACCTAGTACACTCTACCAAGCTCGCATCTTCATGGAATAGGAAAAGGGCATAAGGCATATGGGTACAAAAACAGCAGGGGCTCAAGCGAGGATTTGCATGCGTGCCCACCGTGTGCCCTTAGCAGGCATCCTCAACACCGTAGGGGCACGCTCACCCAGGGTAGACAGATGCTGCCATCCCACTCTGCATATCCAACCTCTAAACTGGATTAAACACAATATGCCTGGGTGTGTATTCAGGATTATCAGCATTGATGAGATCCATCTTTATCCAATCCGACTGGTATTTTGTACTCAGGAACCCGAATAGAAAATGATCTTATACAACAAAAGAGTATTTTATTTTTCACAGCTCTTGCTAATCAATTAGGCGAGTACGTAATGTCCTCAAGCGAGCTGCAAACAAAATGCCTAATTATCAGAAGTGGGGCTTCCCCACCCCCCATTCTTACCTCTGCTCATGGACATGTATGTGCTGTTGCAGACCATTGTGTATGTGCTTGTGTGTATTCCTCATGGACTGCCTGCAGCTAACTTTGGGAGATGCAGATTTTTTTATATCATTTAAACCACAGCAACACACATGTACACATTTATAACATAATCTGTGAATTAGACAGCCCCACACTCATATGAAGAAAGACAACAATAAATTTTACTTACCAGTTTATGTTGTTCGAGGCCGCCGAGGAACAAGTTGTTGGTAATTGTCCAGTGCTTTCATTCAGTAAATCACATTGGCTTTGCTTTCTCCTGTGGCTCAGCCTCTGCGCAAAGCAAGTGAACCTCCTTCCTATTCTGTGTGAAGAATAAAATGCGAACAGGATCACTACAGGCAAGAGCCGAAGTCCATGATCACTGAGCTACTCTTAATGCCAAATAAAAAGAGCAAATGATGCACAGGGAGGGACGGGGAGAGGGAAACAGCGTGGCTCAGAATCTAGGTGTATTCTCGGGACTGTAGCCCTGAGGAGGCTTGATTTCTCAGTCTCTTGAACGTGTAGTCAAAGGAAGCCACGACTTCGGTGTGTCTTTAGCCTATTGTATCTGTGAGGTCCATCAGGAACGGCACGCAGGACAACAAGCTTTATGGCAAACGAGACTGAATGCCACTCAAGGATGAGCAGAGGGGCAGCAAAGGCAGCCGGTTAGCTGTGCACTATCTCAACTGCAGGGAAAGAAATCTTGTCTGGCATCCAAGAGCCCACCCAGTGATCTGTGACTGCAAATGACCCATGGCTCTCCTGGGGCCAGGCACCCCCTTACTCCCACAGCTTCCTGGGACCAGAAGCACACAGGTGGCCGCCACATCCCCGCACCTAAGGGCACCTGTGGAATCCTTTCCAAGTTCCCAGGAGGAGCTAAGAAACCTCCCAATCCGGCCAGGGCTGCACAAGCATTGCTAGAGTTTTTGTCTGAGCAGGGTCTGAGGAAGTAGTCAGCCGATCTGGGTCCTAGGACACCACGAAGCTCAGTGTTGGGAGGTAGATTCCATTGTTTCTTTCATGCCCGTACGTCTGGGTGCACCTGGCTTTTTTCATGACGTTATGCTTTACACGACTAATGAAACACATAGAAGGAATTTCCTAGAAAGCTGCTTATTTAGACATTTTTCATGTTTCTCTCTGAAATAAAATGGCAAAGACCTTCACAGGCTGCTTATTGTGTTAGGGAGACATTGCTGATTGAGAGGACATATTAAACCCCGCCTCCTCCCCCGCCCCCACCTCGCACCCCCTGCACAGATACACACACAGACGTCCCTAGCAACAGCATTAAGAATCTTTCTAAAGATCTCTTCAGATTTTCTCTCTGCCAAATGAAAGCTTCGCTGCTATGCTGACTTCAGAAATAGTTTTGGACCCTTCTCCTGGGCACTGACTCTGGTATGTTATTTATACCTGGACCCAAATCAGCTCCCGCATTTTGAATGCGACTCTGCAGCAAATCAGGAGAAAGTCTCTTGGTTCTACACTAGAAAGTGGAATGTGAATCTCTGGCCCGGTAATTAATTAGAATCCTGCAAAAGACCTCTTGTATTCCTGAAAATCTTCCCCTTTCTAGAGACAGCACCTCACTGTGGTGGCTGACTGACTGGTTTCTGACCAGAGGCTGCTCTGGTGTTGGGATCCAAGGTGAGGCCCCGTGACTCCTAAAACCTGCCAGAGGAGGGGCTTAGGTTAGCTTTTCACAACTGTCTTAATTTTTCTCTTCTCACTTGATGGCAACATCTGTCTCTGGAACTTACTTTCCCTCTCTTTCTCTCTCTCTCTCTCCTTAGACTTATTTGTCCATGGAAGCATGGCTATGAGTAATCTAATTTGGCAATATTCATGCCCAGAAGGCTATTTTTTTCATCAAGGATTAAGAAAGAGTCAGGCTACCCTTTCGTAGCTTAAGCCTAAACTACCGCCAGTAAGTTTTACTTTACCCTTATCTCTAAAAGAACTTTGACTTTAATGCAGATTTACTTAAATTCCACCTGCTGGGGAAAGCCAGGTGACTGGGTAATTCTACCAAGATTAGGAGCTGCCTGAGAGGGGCCATGAGTTCGGCTGGATATGCAAACCTAAGGAGATGATGCATAGTAATAGTGGCCTCGCTTCCACGAGCAAATGCTCTAGACTGAGTCATTTCACGCACCCATGTCCATTGCAGTGGTTCATCCATTCATTCCTCAATCCACTCTTCAACAGATGTTCATAAGTACTTAGTAGATGTGCCACGGTGCCACACTGTGCTAAATACTTTAATGTCACCAAATAGCTTATCAACGAAGTATATAAACTCCTTCACACACCTTAGCCAAGTACTCCATAACGCAGCCCTGCCTACCTCTGTAGACTCATCTCTTGGCCCCTCCCTACTCTCCCTACTCACCCCATTTGCTGCAGCCAGTTTAAATTGTCTTTCAGTTCCTTGGACATGCCGTCTGTCTCTCAACTCCAGAATTCTGCATATGATACTCTTCCGCTTGAAACTCAAGTCCCTTTTGTCTCGCTAACTCATGTACTGTGCTAGAGTCTTGGCTTAAACATCATCACCCAGGGATACTTTTCAAGCTCTTGGACTGTTAGGGTCACCACTCTGTGGTCCTAGAGCACCTGATACTCCCCCATCGTGACACCCATCACATTTTGTTGCCTTTACTTGCTCTCCACCAGCCATTCCCATCTTACTGCAAGAGTTAAGTGCGAAGTCTTTTATTCACTGCTCCATTTCCAGTCTGGCAGAGTTCCTGGCACATAGAAGGCATTCAATAAATATTTAGTGAGTGTTTTGTTGAAGTGCTTAGCGTGTATTTGTTGAATGAATGAATAAACCATTTCAAAGAATAACAGGGGCCTGAGAATTGAAAGGGACCCTCAAGCTCACTTAGTCTATCTCCTCTTTTTTGCCAAGTGGCATCCACTGAAGTCTCCCCTCCTCTGATCATCCCTTCTTGATCATCTCTGCCCATAGTGATCACAAACTTAGTTTGTCCCCCACCCGGACCCAGCACTGTTAAGCACGCTCATGCTTTCTGTTCTCCAGTTGTTTCCCAGACTTTGCCTCATCTCTACAAACTGGTATTCCCCATCACGCCCAGTATAAGCCTGCAATTATTTGATGCTTGATTCATTCAATAGCAAACATTTGAACAGGGAGTTGAATGATCAGAGTGTTGCTTTAGGAAGATTAGTCTGGTATTGGGGAAAGGATGGGCTGCATTGGTCAGACCTGGACAGCACTCTAATATAGACCACAGCACAGAGATAGAATCTGAAAGCAGCTTTGTGCTTTCTTTCCGTCTCCCTCCCTGCCCCCCATATCATAATACCTGAATGCTGAGCATGTTTGTTCCATACTCAGTACTGCCCTCCACTCACTTGGCCCCAGTTAGTTCACTGTTAGCTCACTTGCTTCGGTCTGGCAGAATGAAGACCTCTAGAGGTTGAAAAGAAGAGAAGGAAAAAGTCGATGCACAGAATTTCTGGCACGTTTAGGAAACAACCAGTAATCCAGTTGGGCTGGAGTGAATGTGGACGGGAAGATCTAATGGAATGTGGGCTGCAGAAATAGGCCAGGGCTGGACTGGGGTGTGTGTGGATGCTCTGTTTGAGTTTGGGCTTTCTCCAACAGGTGACAGGGATTTGAGCAGGAGAATGCCAGGGATGTGGGTTAAGATCCCCCTGGTCTAGCCATAGTGGACCGTGGAGCGAAGCAGTGAGAACCTGGAAGCAGGAAGACACTGATGTCAAGGGTCTATGGAAGAGGAGATTAGGAGCTGAACGTGGGCACACTCTGGAAGAAGAACTTCTGGGACTTGTCTGTGGTGTGGCTGAAAGCAGAGGAAGTGAGTGGGAGAAAGAAGCTGAGGCTGACTTTTCAAGATTTAACCTGCACGATGGCAGATGATGGCGACAATCCACAGATGCCAGTGCACAAACACCGAGATAACGTAGGCATTCACGTCATGCTCTGTGCACATTTTGAAGATAGAGAGAAGAGCACGAGGCCGAGCCCTTGGAGCCACATGGAATGTGCCTGGACTGCTCGAAGAAGCCATTCAGCGTCTGTGAAAGAAGTTAGTTCAGGCTGTGACAGATGAATGACGCCTGGCGACACGCAGGGCCACAGGCGGGGGAACACGTACAGAGTTTCCCCAGGAAGAGGACTTCCCCGTGACATGGTCCCCAGCTCAGCGTTGCTGAGCCTGGTGGAGGGAACTCCAGCTTGGGATGAGGAGTACTGAGCGTGAGTCCTCTAGCTGCCTCTCACCATCTGGGTGACCTTGAGCGACCTTGGGCAAGTTACTTTCTCTCCACCAGGTCTGTTTTCCCACTTGGAAAAGGAGGGAGTGGAGTCAGTTAAATCCAAAGGTTCCTTTTCAGTGGACTCTTCCCTGATCTGTGAAGTGCAGCGCTGAGAACTTCAGAAGACTTGGAGAGCCAGGCCAAAGCCCACCAACATCAGAAGCTAGCAATGTCCAGTCTCTCCTACAAATTCATGCCCGTATTTTGAGAACGTCTATATATCATACTGCAAATGCATGTCTGCCCTGTGGTTAGTTCCATGTGGTTTGTTTGGAAGACATAAATTTAAATTGATCACTTTTTGATGACCTTTTTCTAACAATTTTTCACTCTTTTTTTTTCAGCAAAGATTTTTTTTAGGGGTGCCTTTTCATCAGAGTCTCAAAATTAAATTATGCTAAGAAAGCAGCAGTCCTTTACTGTGGTCAGCAAAGAGTCTGGCCAGCCTACTTCCGTTCCCTAATCTCTTGACCTTCCTTAGGGCGAGGTTGCTCAATAACGGCTCCGATTCTTTTTTCAAAAATAAAATGTGCTACTTATCAAAAGCTGCTAAAAAGGAGACAAAAAAAAATAGGAAAAGAAAACTAACACCCCAGGGTGTATCTGGACATGCTTATTATGTGCGAAGTTGTTAGTAATGAATGTAAAACTCTTCCTCCTCCTCCCTCTCAATTACTAAGCCCCAAAGAGAAAAGGAAACGGGGTGGGGGAAGGCAGGAGCTATTCAGTCCAAAGCAGACCTTTTCAAAAGGTGCAGACTGTTCGTAGGCACGCTATTCCTTGATTATTTTGTTTTAAGCACTAGTTGACCTTTCAGATTAAAAGTAAAGGCCCCAAAATATCCTGAGAAACTCTCCTATGGGTTTTTTTTTTTCTCTCTAAGTCTTGGAGACCAGACTCATGACATTCAGAAAGACTCTTCAAAAAGAGATGGGCCGTGTTACTTCTGCCGTGATTTGATGACAGAGTGTTTATCGGAACTAATCATGTGAAATTTTCCAGTGTTGCAGTTTTGAGAAATGGGATTCTCTTAAGGAGGTTACAAACACTTCACTGAAAGCTTTCCAAGAACGGCTTCACGCCGCCTCTCAGCAGCCTCTCGCCGGCCGGAGCACCGATGTGATAATCAGGGTCCGAGCTTCTGAAAAGTCTTCTTGTTCTGGCTGCCACCCTCCTTTCAGCCGTCATTAGAATTCTCAAGCTATGAATCCCCTATTGTTTGTGTGAGCCCGGGATCCCCCACACCACGCCGAGGAAGGAATGTGAACCTCCTAGGTCTGGTCCTAAGCCTCAACCCTATCCAGCAGGTCACAAAGCCCCATTTATACTTGGCTCCAAAGTTTTATCATAATTCTTTATCTGCTCAGCCACACAGATCTATGCCTCTAGGGCAGTCAGGAGTCGTTTGGTAATGAAGCCCGTTTATCCTCATTTTCTCAATTGGCACACTTAAAGTTCTAACATTTATGTTCACACTGTCCTGATTTTGCATGTCAAAGATACGATGTGAGACAAGGAGGATTATTGCCAAAGGATGACGGAACCTCACAGAAGAGCTCACCGGAGTCTGCTTTGTCATCTTACCACTCATTGCATCACAAATAGTTAATTTCAATAGCTTGGTGGAAACACAGCAACAAACGCTGCCACACAAACCTCCTGTGTGGCATGTGGCGACGTCACTGAATTCTCTGAATTCGGTGAATTCTCACACTTTACGAAGAGGATTATCTACTTTTTATTGATGAGGAAACTAAGGTTCAGAGAGATTAATTAACTTGTTTCTGTGCACTCAGGGGCTGAGCTGAGAGTCAAAGCCAGATCTCTGACTGCAAAGCATGTGTACCTCACTCCTTTGCCTCTTACCAGAAATACCAATTCGTGAGTCATTTTAAAGTACTTTCGTCACAAATACATGAAGAATTTTAAACTTAGGGCTGTTAAAAAGTTTTTGAGTAATGTGATCTGTTCTGATAAGTATCAGCACATTGTCAGGTCGGAGTAGGAATCTGTGGCATATATTTCACCTATCAATAGGTGGCAGTATTCACCCAACTCTCTCCAAGAGGAATCAGCACAGGTCGCTTCTTACAACCATCCCCAAGGCCATCTACATTTCTTGATGCACTGGGTTTTATCATAAAGAATAGCATTTAAAATAATTGGGCTGCTAACTGGATCTTCATCATGCCTTTGGAGAGTGAGATGTGGACTCTAGCGGGTTATTTGGGAGCGGGATGCACCATCACAGGGACCTTGGGACCCCTCTCCATTCACAACATTCATTTTGGCCATTTCCTTGGGGGGAGATCTTTGTTTGCAACCAGAAGCCAAAGATGATTTTTGGGTCTTCATTTCTTTAAGAACGTTAGGCAGAAGTTTCAAATAGCTTAAAATTGAAATTTTAATACCCTAAGATTTGGTAATTCATACATTCCTAATTCAGAGAAAGTTTGCTCGGATCAGGACAATAAAGCAGCCGGAAGACTTCATGGTTTCAAAGTGGTTTCAAGACCTACGTATGTGTCTACTCACCCATCAAAACGTAGGAATCGTCACCGGGATGCATGAAAACCAGAGTCCATAAAGTAAGTGCTCAATACAGGAGTCAAAGTGGGCAAGCTGATGAGTCAGAGTACCGGAGTATAAATGATCTCTGGGTTTTAGGCAGACTCTTCCTCTTTCTCCTATTCCTATGTAACTTCCTCCTCTTCCTTCTCCTTTCTCCATAAAGAAAAATCTTAATATCAAAAATATCTTCAGCTAAAAGTATTAGCACGGAATCTGTCTCTATTTGCTGGCTGCTAATAAGAGTCTGCCTGGTAGGATTTAGTTTTACAAAGTGAAGAAAATAGCTGTGGTGGTAGATAAAAAAAAAAAGGCCAAGAGAATCTTTGAGAAGATTCCGGTTGATCTCAAGAGACACCACCTATCATCCTGCTCTGGCAGGTCCTTCTGCAGAAAAGAACAACTCAGCCTGCCTCCATCTTGGACTCACAGGAGAGGTGTAAATCCCACCCACGTAGTTAAAGCTTTCTTACTGGACTGCTGTTTATTTTGAGGTTAACAAAG
>NC_043716.1:28573639-28575335 GCF_006229205.1 Suricata suricatta
AAAAAAAGGCCAAGAGAATCTTTGAGAAGATTCCGGTTGATCTCAAGAGACACCACCTATCATCCTGCTCTGGCAGGTCCTTCTGCAGAAAAGAACAACTCAGCCTGCCTCCATCTTGGACTCACAGGAGAGGTGTAAATCCCACCCACGTAGTTAAAGCTTTCTTACTGGACTGCTGTTTATTTTGAGGTTAACAAAGAAATTCTCAGGCCTATTTTAATGTTGACTCCCCCATTTTCATTTGGGATACTTGGAACTGATCATCATAAATGATGACCAAGAACTCCTGAGAAATTATGTAAGGTGCAGAGTCCTGACTCCCAGAAATTAAGATGTTGACTAAAGTTAAGATTTTCAGGAGACTGGATTCTCTTGAAAGAATTCAGATTGGCTGGTGGATGAAGGTGGAAGTCTTCAGAGATGGCATATTAACTTTTTTTAATGTTCCCAAGAGGGACGAGTGTCTTTCTCTCTGCTCACTGCGGCATTTCTAACTATGTTAGCACTCTTGGCATAGTCTACCCTCATTACAGTTACTTGCAGCCCCACTGCCCTGGATTGAGACTTCCAGAAGGGCAGGGTTCATGCCACCCTAACTTTTGAATTGGCCTCTCAGTTCAATGACCTCGGCCTTGTGTATGGTAGATGATGTTCAATACACACACGCTTAGCTGAATGGAATTAAAAAGAATTCAGATGAATGCATTTAATATTTTGCTCCCTAACTGCAGCTTGGGTGTTGGAAACCATGCACAGGTCACATTTCTTGTTTGTCGCATGGTTCTTCCATTTTAGGACAGCACTGATTAAGTGTCTGTAGGCATTATCATGCCAAAGCCCACCCCACCCCCGGAACTATTAATTAACTCATTTTATATGCTTGGCAAGGTCACCTTATTTTGTAGGACGCCCTGGCTACATGAAGGTTAAATGCAAAGGCAGGCAAAAAAGCCATTATAAGGGACGTTAAGTGACCCACATTTAGTGTATCATGCCAATCACTAATGTTTCCTGCTTTTGTGGTTTAGAGACCCAACCTGTGCTACAAAGTCAAATGCTACAATGCTGTTTCCTAACGGCAGCTATCATTGTTTCCCATATTAGGGCATAGCTAAGCACAAGGGGAGACATTCATCTTCAAAAGCTTACAAAATTACATTCAACCCATTAGGCATATCAGGAGTTATTGCCATGCCCGGGAAATGAATTACCCAGCTGAATATCATGGGCATAAAGAAGTTGTCAGCAGCAACAGCGCGACTGTAGATTGTCTGATTACGTGTTGACTGTGCTGGCCATTCAGGGACACACCAGGAAGGACGTCATTGTCATGCTGCCCACCACATTCTCAGCTCTGTGCCCAGCCACAGCAATGAACCTCATATCCCGAGAAGTACATGAAAACAACAATAACAGCAACAAACGACAAAGAGCATGCTCTTATTCCTGGCAAGGCTGGAGTCTGTCCCTTCCTGGGGCTTCCATCTGTCATCTTCTTTAAAAAAATGACCATGACAAGGAGTGCAAGTTTAGATTCTGGCCCTCCAAACAAACATTTCACAATGGGCTTCCTTAGCCTTTGTTAACCTCAAAATAAACAGCAGTCCAGTAAGAAAGCTTTAACTACGTGGGTGGGATTTACACCTCTCCTGTGAGTCCAAGATGGAGGCAGGCTGAGTTGTTCTTTTCTGCAGAA
>NC_043716.1:28575435-28615712 GCF_006229205.1 Suricata suricatta
TTAAAAAAATGACCATGACAAGGAGTGCAAGTTTAGATTCTGGCCCTCCAAACAAACATTTCACAATGGGCTTCCTTAGCCTTTGTTAACCTCAAAATAAACAGCAGTCCAGTAAGAAAGCTTTAACTACGTGGGTGGGATTTACACCTCTCCTGTGAGTCCAAGATGGAGGCAGGCTGAGTTGTTCTTTTCTGCAGAACGACCTGCCAGAGCAGGATGATAGGTGGTGTCTCTTGAGATCAACCGGAATCTTCTCAAAGATTCTCTTGGCCTTTTTTTTTTTTAAACCTAAACCCAAAAAACCCGTAGTAAAACAAACAAACAAACAAAGAACCCCAAAAAGCCAAACAACTTGAAGCTTTACTCTGTCTTAATTGAGCAGGTTAAACTAGATGACCTTGAAGCAGCTCCGGGCTCTAACCTGCTATGCTATCAAAAGGCCACTGGATCACTCAGCACGTTATAGAACACATGCCACAAAGACAAAATGCTTCGTTTCTACCCAGCTTCTCTTGGTTTGTATTGGAAATAGGTTCTCATGCTTTAGAACCAATATGCATGAACTTTCTTTTCCTACTTTTCCTACCGTGCAATGAAATCTGCTTTCAGCAGGTATTACTTATCAGAAGTGCTTGCTTTAAAAACTAAAAAGAATGTCGGTGTATTTCACGCATTAACAGAGCCCTGTATCTTCTCATGTCTTCTTTGGATAAAACCAACAAGATGTTGTTGTCAGCGGACTGGTGCTCTCCACACGCTCTCCGTATTGCACAGAAGCCCTGGATCCTTTGATTCCCGGAGGTGGCCTCCTCAGTGGGGAGTGATTTGCATGGGTCATCTGGGTACTTCTGGTGGTCAGGCAAGCTGGAGAGCAAATTCTTCTCTCTCCACCCTCATTTGTTTTTGTCTCTTGGGCATCAGCCACAGCAGGTTTGCATAATCTCTGCTAGGGATACTTTTGTAGGAGTTTGAGTCCAGGTTTCAGTTGGATTCTAGACCCCAACATCAAATGCCAGGAAGGGTCCTCTGGCCCTGGTTAGTGGATAAATAAATCTCAAGAGGTCCTCCCTCTTTTCCAGGTTTTCTTTCTCCATTTACTCTGCATCCCAAGAGTTCCTTAGAGGAGCCCTGTGTGGCTGGCTGGGATCCGGTCTCCTGCCCACCTGCTCGCCTGCCCAGCCCTGCCTGAAACACCTCGCCAATTTGACAAATGGTTTGTCTCCATGACTTCATGACACCAAATTTTAGTAGAGAAGAGAGAATTCTTTGTCATTAATCACAGTGAGAATTCACAATACTGAGGTAAAGGAGCAGTGAGGACGTTCAACTTCGCACATTCGAACATAGTAACAAAGACGCACGCGGGGTGGCAGGCCCAGCAATCGTAAAGGGAGTCCATGCAGTCACTTAAACACTGGACTCAAGCGACTCTTTACCCATTCAAATTACTCTCTGCTGAAAGAGAGAACTTCTTCCCCTTTCTCCTAAAAATGTCAGATCAGGTTTGCCATACAAATTCCAGAAGCATGTGACCTAAGGCATACAGCAGCAAAAAGGCATTTAATGAATTAGAGAAGAAAGAAAAGCAGAGGAGGAATCAAAAGGAAAGTTAAAGAGGCTGTAATAGTACTTTTAAAGAAGGCTTTAAAGATTCATCCCATTAACTTTTAGCCCCATTTCTATTATTCCTGTCTTCCCTTACAGAGATCGGCGCAGCCCCTTTATTTCTGGCCTACTTCTTCTGTCTTCAGACTTCTGTCCCACTTCCCTTTCTTCTCTCTGTCCCGGAGTCTGAACCCCCATGAGAGCAGACCCACGAGGGGCTGAATGGGGTTCTCTGGTCACTTTGTAAGATTGCTCAGAGCAGAGCTTTGTCAAGGACCCATATGCCAAGTACTCAAAGTCATTCTTCTATGGCATTGTCAGACTTACCGGATGTACCTCGCAGGAGAGCGAGGCACTGAATGGATTTAGAGGCTCAATGGCTTATTCACTTCATTCATTATTTGGGGGAAAATCCAAGACTTTCTTTGCTCAAGGAGGATTAATAGGACTGAAACAGGCGCTTTCCATTGGTGCTGCCAGTCTAGCTAGGCCAGCCTCCTCCTGGTTTGAAAGGTCACAAAGCCTTGCTGATTTCTCCATTCCTCAACATTCGAACTCCTTGTGTCAAACGCAACCAGAGCTAGTTATTCTAAATTATTTACCTGCAACATCAAGGAAATGTAGGGATTTTCCATAGCAGTCCCACTCCAAAATGCATTTCCTTCTCAAATGAACACACACGCACATGTACACACGGACACACACACACACACACACCTCGCCACATAGTCACCATCTCCTCCAGATATGTAAGTGAGAAAATCATGTGCTTAGGAGAATTTACACTTCATCAACCATGTATTAATTTAGTGCAATGTGGCATATGGACAGGAGAAATTGTGGCTATTTTAACTGAATCAAAACTACACAGGCTGAAGAGAGTTATGTGTAACCTAGTAAAACACACTTGTCCTTGAACAAGAAGAGTTTATTTTGAACTTGGCAGCCACTGAGTAGCTGAGAAAGAGTAGATCTCTGCCTGAGAGGCCATCAAGGGTCACACAAAGATCTCACACTTAGAAGTGGTTTTGAGCTCTGTTTGAAAAAGAATCACTGCTGATTTCCATTAACCTGAAATCACTCCCCACTTTCGTTCTCCACACCTGTACCTTTATCTGCAGCACCCCTGCCTGGTAGGCCCTGAGGTTCAAGGTGCTGTCAAAAGTAGCAGATGAGGGCTGGGGCACCTGGGTTGTTCAGTTGGTTAGGGGTCTGACTTCGGCTCAGGTCATGATCTCACATTTTGTGAGTTTGAGCCCTGCATTGGGCTCTTTGCTGAGAGCTCAGAGACTGGAGCCCGCTTCAGATTCTGTGTGTCTCTCTCTTCCCCTCCCTGACTCATGCTCTGTCTCTCTCCAAGTCTCAAAAATGAATAAATGTTAAAAAAGATTTTTTTAAAGTAGAAGATGAGGGAAGATGAGCTCTGAGATCCACTGTAGGAAAAAGTCTAGGACATTGGAAATGAAATGCCAGTTAGGGTCAGGGGATGTGGATAAATGGCTTGGGTTTGCTACTTCTTAGCAGTGAATCTCTGGCAAGTCACCTGACTTCTGAGTCTCAATTTTCTCATCTATAAAATGAAATAAATAGTAGTCACCCTGCCAAAGGCCTTAACAGACATATCACAACAGGAGAATTACAAATGGCCAGTAAGCACATGAAAAGGTACTCAACTTGAATAGTCATCAGGGAATTGCAGAATAAAACCACAGTGAGACACCAGTGTGTGCCCACTAGAGTAGCTAACATCAAATGTTGGTGGGGACGTGGAACACCTGGAATGCACACCCCTGCAATGGTCGATGGGAGTGTGAAACAGTATAATAACCTTAGAGAACTGTTTGGCAAGTTTTTATAAAATTAAATACAATGCACCTATGATTCAGCAATTCTGCCTTGGGTTTTACCCAAAAGAGAGGAAAATAAATACCCGCAAAAAGAATTGTGCAAGAATATTTATAGCAGCTTTGGCCAAAATAGCCAATCTGGAAACACTTGTAATGCCATCAATAGAATAACAGATGAACCAATTGTGCTATACTCATTCTATGGAATATTACTCAATAATAAAAAGGAATGAACTACGGAGCAACATACCCATGTGACTGAATAAATCACAAAAACAACCACCAACACCACAACATTATATTGAAGCCAGACACAATAGAATACTTACTACATGATGGCATGTCTATAAAGAAATTTGGCAAACTGATCAAAATAGGGAGAAATCAAAACAGTGGTTTCCCAGGCCTGGGGGATGGGAATAGCTGATTGGACGGTAGTTGAAGGAAACCACAGGCACGTTGGAAATGCTCTATATTTGACTGAGGTGTTGGTTAGGTGGGTGGATTCAATTATTGAAACATATCTGACCAAACACTTAAAACCTATTCATTTTGTTTTATTCAAATGTAAAGAAATAAATGTCTGCTCTAGCTACCTTGCAGAGATGTTGGAAGATTGAATGAGAAACAAGGCGAATGGGAATGCCATGTAAGTCTGCGCTGTTGTTGTTGGAGAGGTAAAACCAAACACAGACTATATTATGGGCATGCATCTGGAGACATGCATCGGAAAGCCAAGTGCAGATCCCAGAATGGGAACCCAGGCTCCAGCCCAAGGACCAAGCCCATGCTACTAGCCCATGCGATGTCTTGTGAGAATAAGAAAAGCAAAGCTCTTCCTTTGCCCTCACTATGGCACACTGCTTAGGGAACAGAGATGGTCTGAATATCACCAACTTCTTACCCATTGGGCCAGGCCTGTTTGTCCCAGGAACAATCTGCATGGCTCTATATGAGGACTCCTCTCAAGGCCTTTGTACATACTGTTCCATCTGCCCAAAACATCTGTCTGTGTTTTCACAGGACTGGCTCTCTTTGATACTTCAGATCTTGGTTTAAATGCTATTTTTCTTATAGAGGAAATATTCTGCTCTCATCCCCAAGAATCTCTATCTTAACACCTTTGGTCCAAAAAGCACCAGTCATAATTTGTAATTAGTGTTTCCTTTCCTGGTCTCTGTCTCCTCCTTCTAGACTATGTATTCCATAGGGATGGGGAGTCCACCTCTTATTCACCACAATACCCCGGGTATAGCATAGACCCTAGCACATGGCAGATGCTTTACAAATGTTTGTTGAGTGACATGGTCAGACAGAAGTTTGGGAAGAATATGAAGTTGAAAGCGAATGACTTTCCCAGTGGGTGATCAGGTAACAAGGGCTACATAACTAGAGACCTGCAGGGAAAGTCTCAGGGAGGACCGTGGGAGGCCAGAAGCCTGGCAGCTAGGATGGCTGGGATTATAGGCAAGACTCTGAGAATGGGTAACAACATCAGTGTGCAAAAAACATGATATTTTGGTGTCCAGTTTTTATATAATACAATAATAACATTTTGCTAATGTGCTCTTGATTGGCCATGAGATTTTTTTAGCTTGCTTTTCTGGAAATTCATTTTTTTGGTCAGCAGAATTTATAATTTTCATAACTTCATTTTCAGTTGATGTAATTGCATAACTGATATAACTAAATAAAGGATTTATTTTCAGTTATTTAGTTATTCTTGACAAATACAAGATCATAGACACTTTTTGGTAAGTTTTGATTTTGAGAGGATCCTTCTGCTGATACAGTTATTACTGGACCTGTGAAGAGTATTTTACAGGTAATAATAACAATTAGATGATTTTAAAAATAATTTTGAAATATCCTTTTTAGTACACCTATAGCTGATCATTGATGCAGAGCCATTTTTCTGAAGATTTAGCTCTTTATACAAATTCATTTTGAATAAATCTAAACTCAATTTTCAATGTGAATGTATACAATGGCCTTTTAACACCTTCTCTGACATTTCCTGAAACTTGTGTAGGTCATATAAGAAACTTAAAGTAGGGCTATCATTACAGATATTTAAAAGGACAATAAGGAAATACAATGAATAATTCCAAAAACAGAAATTTTACAACTTAGATGAAATAGACCACTTTTTCAAAAAACCCAGACTATTGCAACTCAGCCAATATGAAACAGATCACTTGATGAGTCCTTTAACTATTGAGGAAATTAAATTCATAATTTTAAAACACCCAAAAAAGAAATATCCAGGCCCAGATGGTTTCATTAGATAATTTTACCAAATATTTAAAGAAGAATTAACACCAATTTTACAAAATATCTTGTAGAATGCATCCCAATTCATCTTATGAAACTAATATTTACCCTGATAAAGAAAATAAAAATAAAACCACACACTACTATTCCTCATAAAAATCATTAACCAAATATTAGCACTAGAATCCAACAATATATAAAAGAATTAATTATATACCATGACCACGTGGCATGTATTCAAGGCATGCAAGACTGGTTCAGTATTTGAAAATCAATTAATGTAATTCATCATATCAACAAACCAAAGAAATAATCCCTCAAATTATCATTTCAAATGATGCAGAAAAAGTGTTAGGCAAAATTCAACACTCATTCATGATTATTACTCCAAGAAAGATAGTAATAGAGGGAGCATCCTCAGCTTGATAAAGAATATCTACAAAGAAATCTATGTCTAACATGATAGTAAATGTTGAAAGACTGAATGCTTTCCTCCTGAGATTAGGGGTAAGTCATGGATGTCAGCTCTCACTGCTCCTGTTTATCATAGTATTGGGAGTTCTTTTTCTTTTAAACTTTTTTTAAAGTTTATTTATTTATTTTGGGGGGGGAGGGGCAGAGAGAGGGAGATAGAGAATCCCAAGCAGGCTTCCCGGTGTCAGCACAGAGCCCATCATGGGGCTCAAGCCCAGGAACCATGAGATAATAACCTAAGCTGAAATCAAAAGTCAGATACTTAACTGACTGAGCCACCCAGGTGCCCCAGTACTGAGAGTTCTTGTAGTATGAAGTATAGTAAAACAAGGAGAAGAAATAAAAGACATACAGATACAAAAGGAAGAACTGAAACTGTCCTTATTTGCAGACAAAATTTTTATCTACCCAGAAAATACCAAGGAATCTACAAACGATTCTTAGCACTAGTAAGTGAATTCAATGAGGACACAGGATACAAAATGAACACACAAAACTTAATTGTATTTCCGTACCAGCAGTAAATATATAGACACTAAATTTAAAACTACAATACTATTTACAGTTTACATCAGAAATGAAATCTTAGATATGAAATCTTAGAGAGACAGAGCATGAGTGGGGGAGGGGCAGAGAGAGAGAGAGAGAGGGAGACACAGAATCTGAAACATGCTCCAGGCTCTGAGCTGTCAGCACAGAACATGATGTGGGGCTCGAACCCACAAACCACGAGATCAGACCTGAGCCGAAGTTGGATGCTTAACTGACTGAGTCACCCAGGTGCCCCGACATCTAGTTTTTATACAATTTCTACCAAAATTCCAGCAAGAATTTTTGTAGGTAAAGGACAGATTTTTCTAAAATATAGGTAGGAGGCAAAGGAATTAGGGTACCTTTAGCAATTCTGAAAAAGAAAACTAAGCTGAGAAGAACCAGTCTACTCAATTTCAAGACTCATCAAATAGGTGCAGTGATGAAAACTCTGTGGTATTGGCAGAGGAGGAGGCACATAGATCGATGGGACAGAATAAATAAATCAGAAACTAACCTACACAAATATGCCCAACTGGGTTCCTCTGACAAGTTGCAAAAGTAACCCAACAGAGGAAAGATAGCCTTTCGACAAGGTGTGCTGAAGCAGCTAAACATCTATAGAAAAAAAAAAAAAAGAAAAAAAAAAGAAGAAGAAAAAAGAAAAGAAAGAAACTTGACCTAAGCCTCACACTTGATACAAACATGAATTCAAAATGGATTGTGAACTGAAATATAAAATGTAAACCATAACCCTTCTAGAAACACATGGTAGAAACTCTTCAGAATCTAGGACTAGGCAAAGAGTTCTTAGAACTGCCATCTAGAGCACATTCGATAAAATAAAAAAATGGATAAACGGGGCTTCATCAAAATGAACTTTCGCTTTGTGAAAGGATGAAAAGACAAGCTGCAGAGTGGGGAAAGAGACTTCCAAGCCACATATCTGACAAAGAGCTGGCATCTAGAACACAGAAAGAATTTTCAAATGGGCAAAAGACACAAAGAGACATTATACCAAAGGGGATATTCAGATGACAAATAAGCCATAAGCACATGAAATTATTCTCACCGTCACTAGCCATTAGGGGAACACAGAATAAAACCACAATGAGAAGTCACTGCAAACCTAGCAGAATGGGTCAAAGGAAAAAATAGTGACCACACCAAATGCTGGTGAGGATGCAGAGAAAGTGGATCACTCACTCATGGTGCCAGTGGGGATGTAAGATGGTACAGTCACTCTGGAAAGCTGGGAATTTCTTAAAGTGCTCACCATGCAAATGACCTATATTCCAGCAGTTGCACTGCCAGGCATTTATCTCAGAGAAATGAAGTCTAGTTTGGGCACAGGTACACGAACATCTATAGCAGCTCTATTTATAACATCCCAAACTGGAAACAAACTAGAAATCCTTCGATGGAAGAATGGTTAAACAAACATCCACAGTATGGAATACTGCTCAGCAATAATAAGGAACATACTTTGGATATGCAGACACCTGGGTAAATTTCTAAAGAATTGTACTGAGTAACAAAGTCAATCTCAAATGGTAACATACTGTGTTATTTCATTTATATAACATGCTTGAAATGCAAAAAAATATTAAAATGGGGAAGAGATTAGTAGTTGTCAGGGGCTACAGAGGGAGTGGGTGTGGTTCTAAAACTAAAGGGCAACAATGAGGCTCATTGCAGTGACAGAAGTTTTCTGTTTCTTGACTGTATCAGTATCAATATTCTGATGTTGATATTGTTATCATAGGATTCAAGATGTTATAATCAGGAAATTGGGTAAAGGGCACATGGGATCTCCTTGTGTTATTTCTTACAACAGCATCTGAACCTACAATTATTTCAAAATTAAGAGTTTAATTAGGGGCGCTTGGGTGACTCAGTCAGTTAAGGATGCATCTCTGGATTTTGGCTCAGTTCATCACCTCACAGTTGTGAGATTGAGCTCCATATTGGGCTCTGCGCTGGGTGTGGAGTCTGCTTGAGATTCTCTCTATACCTTTCCCTCTGCCCCCTTCCCCTGCTTGCGTTTTCTCTCTCTCTCTCTCTTAAAAAAAAAAAGTTTAATTAAAATGTTGATCAACTGTGAAAATAGCCTGCTTCAGTTGTCTGGTATTTAACCTCCATCAGTGCTTCTGCAGCATGAAAGTAGACACGAGCATGGAGGAAGGGTTCTGGAAATATTGCACCTCTGTCTACCTGGATGGTAGCAATCTGGTGCAGAGGGGCAGAGAGATTTTTGTATAAACCAGTTTTCTAGTGGCCTGAGGGTGTGCTACCCAATGTATTGCTTACCCAGGATCTAGTGCGGGGCTTTGCACAAAATTAAAAATCAGTAAGTAGCTATTGAAAGTAATATTGAATAAAAGGATACTTTCAGAAATCTGTTTTGCCTCAGAGTTGAACTGTGTTGCTTGTTCCTCAAGTCTAGTGGAATTGTTGGCTCTTAGATTCCCTCGCAGTGAAATACAAGGGGAAGATAAAGTTACTCGTCTGAAAATTTGGTATCCAACTTACTCAGAAATCAAAGGAACTAGAAAGCCAAAGGAAGGCAAAGCGAGCCAAAGGAAGTGGTCTTGTAGAGTAGACAGCATGGGTGGTGAATTCTTTCACCCAACAAATCCATTCTGGAGATATTATCCTATAGTTATCCATCCGCAAATGTGCAATTGCATGTAAACAGTGCACATTTGATTGCAGTAGTGCTTCTGGTTGCCAAAAGTCAGAATAAAAATATTCAGTAGATTTCAATATACCATGGCAACCTTATCATGAAATACCATGCAACTATTAAAAAGGATCTGGTGGATAGGTATTGTTGACACAATAAAAAAATTAAAAGCAAGTTCTAAAACAGTTCTAATTATTTTGCATAAAAATGTATATGTATGTCTCTAGGTTTGGTAGTATTTACATAAAAAACAGACAAATATGTACTCTGTGCTATGAACATGGTTATCTTGGGAGAAAGTAGGATTATGAGGGACTTTAACTCAGTTCTTTATTTCTGTATGTTCAAGTAGTTTACTACTGATATCAGTAACTTCTGTAGTCACACAAAGGGGTTTTTCTTTTAAGGATGGAGGATGATCCTTGGAGTTTGACAGACTTGTGTTTGAAATTCAGCACTTCCCTTAACTACAACTTTGAACAACTTACTTTATCTCTCCAATAAGTATGTTTAGGGACCCCGTTTTCCTCATCTGTAAAATGGAGATTTTAGATTACAAAGTTATCTTTATACCTAACTACTTAGGTAACTACTTATACCTAACTACTTAGGTAACTACTTAGATTATAAAGTTATCATGTGAATTCTGTGAAGTAAACATTTAATCTGGGGCCTGGCTCAAAGCACTTAATTTATAAAATACATTTGCATGCGTCTGCCACTGCCTAGGCTGTGGGAGAGTGCTAGATTTCTGATTAGTGCTTTCGCCTAGAACTTCTCAATCACAGAAAACATTTGTAGCCATCAGTCCTGTTGAATCACTGAATTTCCAAGACTGGCTACTTCCCATCAGGTATTTTCTGTTCTCATCCAAGATCCAAAATAAAAGCAATATGCAGTTTCAATACCCTGGTTTGGTGTTCGTGTTCTATAGACATGCTCTTCTTTCACTCTTCATTCAGCCACCCAGATCCAGGATCTCACTGTCCCACACCTATTGGAAGCTAGCTCAGTGTAGAGAGGACTCCTTCAAAGCTCTGAATCTTCATCATCCAACTAGCTCCACTCTCTGCACCTGTCCCTGTTGAAGAATGGCGGAGCCATCAGGGCATTTCTTGGTGGGACTTCTTTCTTATCTGTAACTTTGTTTTGCGAGATGAGAAAAGTCCACATGAGAAAGCCTCAGCTTGGGCCATTATATTACCAGTTCTAATGCCATATAGTGAAAGTGGGATGGGGTAAGCTCGCATTTTAGGGCATTTTGAATTAAACTGAGCCATTACGGTTGATCTGCCCTACACTATTATATGATGGGTACTGGGAGACTCTGATCCTTTGTGTCCAGAAAAATGCACTCCAATCCAGCAGTGAGCATGCTCCAGAAAGGAGCCTGAGCCAAGTTTGACTCCAGCTGGTTGATAGAAGAGGCTACAAATCTGGATCTGATGCAGGTCAGACAACTCTAAATAGTCCCTCCTTTGGCTGAGGTGCAGCACCAATGCATGACTCATTTTTGCCTGTGCTGTGGATATCTGGGGATTATGGGAGTCCTTTCCTTTTTTAAAAATTTTTTTAAATGTCTTTATTTTATTTTGAGAGAGCAGAGAGTGAGCAGGGGAGGGGCAGAGAGAGAGGGAGACACAGAATCTGAGCAGACTCTGGGCTCTGAGCTGTCAGCACAGAGCCTGATGCGGGGCTCGAACCCACGGACTGCGAGATCATGACCTGAGCCGAAGTCAGATGCTTAACCCACTGAGCCCCCCAGGTGCCCCTATGGGAGTCCTTTCGATGACAGCAAACCCACTGACTCTGGAGGAATGCCATCTTTACAAAGCAGGTGAGAACACTTCCTATGGCTGTTCACACATGCCGCTGACTTCTGTTTTCTCTCCCTAGGGATGATGCGGAAAACTAGATTAGAAAAACAATTACTGTGTTTTAGAATTAGCGGTTTCAATTTTTTCAGACTCCTTGTGTGCATGAGCTTCTGGTGCTGAACTCTGGGATCTGGCTAAGGTAGAGGGACCCAAATCCTAAGGAGCAGACATCCTAATTCAGAGTACAGATAGGAGAGAGACTCTCAGCATGATGGGCAAACATCCGATGTCTGAGGACTCTGTCACAACATACTGCCGATTGTTGCCATCTGCCTGTGAAATCAATCTTTCTTGTGCCCTCAGAGCCCTGCAGGAGCAGCAAGGAAGATGTCATTTTTGCAAACACATAGCTCCTTGAGCTTTGTGTCTGACCTATCAATACTGACCTTGGAACTTGCAGTTTGATTCATTTTCTTAAAAAAATGCAATTTCCTGTGTCTAAGGACGGGGGAAAGGTTAAAAAATGTCATTATAAAGGCTCCAAAGATTTTTAGGACATCAAATTGCTCTGACAAACCATTTTTATGAGTTAAGTGTAAAGGAAACAGAAACATACGGATTAAATTTCCCTTAAAATACACATGGGCTTAAAAATTAAGGGGGAAAGAAGGACTTGGCAATGTGGATTTCAGACTTTGCCAAACCCCAACTCCTGAGAAATCACTTGAGATGCTTGACGAACCCAAAAAGCAGCTGGGTTTGCCCTGTGTCCTCACCAAGCGACGTCTAGAGTCCCATGTGATTGGAGGCTGGGGAACTGAAATATGCTAATTTACAAAGTCGTGCTCTGATTCTTCAAACTCCCCCCAAACAGTCCCTGTTTATAAAATTTCTCCCTGACGGCCTCGTCCTCCTCTGAGTTCTCCTTGTATCCAGGCAAAATCACAGATCAGCATTATAATTCCCATTTCATGGATGAAAACACTGAACTCGATGAGGTTTAAATGAGATGGTTGGTGGCAGATTTCTTAAGACAGAAAATTTACCCATATGCACCCCATACCTGCTTTGGGAATAAAAGAAAGTCATGGGTTCATTAAGTTCTATAATGGCTTCATAGATGGCAAGTATAAACCCCCTGCCGAGCACTGAGAACTCAGAGGGGTGTGCGTGGACTTGTATAGTACTCATTCATTCGCATGTTCCGTAAACAAATGCTTATGGAACACAAATGTACTACTGGGATCACAATGGAGAACGGAAACAGGAGCCGTTAACAGTTATTGGGGTTTATTGTGTGTTGGAGATTGCAACAGCCCCTTACCATGTGTGCAGTGTCCTATTTAATGCTCACTTGAAGACTCAGAGGTCAGTACTAGGACTATCCCTGTTTTACAGAAGAGGAGGGAGGCACAGTGGGATTTAGTAATTTGCCAAGATTGGCTACAAAGGGCAGATCTAGGAAACAAAGCCAAGATTGGTGTTAAAGACACTTGGATTCTGCCTTCAAGGAAACCTAGAATCTTCGGGGCAAGCTAAGACATATTCAAATGTAAATATAATGAAGAGTGATAAACATCCCAGAGACATTCAGAGTATGGAAGGGTTAGCTTGTAAGGGGATCAGGAAGGCTTTGAGTCAGAAGGCAGCTTCTGCATAAGATTTTAAAGGATGGGTAAGAGCAGAATACCAGGGTAGAGGTCAGAGTCCTTTTAGAGAGACAAGGGAGGAGAGAAGGAAGCCTAGGGCACAAAAGGAGGTCTCCAGAGATGCAGGGAAATCATTCCAGACACACCTTTGACTCAGGCAAGTACAATTATGTACCATCAACTGAAGCAAAAGAAAACAATCCCTCCAAAGTAAATTGCTCGGGCCATTTCATCTGCCATTGCCTAGAAAAATGTATAAGACAGGAGGAGAAGCCTGTTATTCCCTCAGTTGGCTCTGACTCTGAGAACCTCTCATGATGTGAGCATCTCACAGTGTGAAGTGATTCTGGAGAAGAAAGGTGGACATTTCTGCACAACACAGCCCTTAACCACGGTAGATAGCACTCGGGTGATTACCTAAGTTCCAGGGCTGGATAACAAGTCTATGCCGCTGTTACTGAGATGGAGCGATTAAAAAAATGTTTTTTAATGTTTTTTATTTATTTTTGAGAGACAGAGAGAGACAGCGTGAGCAGGGAGGGTCGGAGAGAGAAGGAGATACAGAATCTGAAGCAGGCTCCAGGCTCTGAGCTAGCTGTCAGCACAGAGCCCTTCACGGCTTGAACCCATGAACCGTGAGATCATGACCTGAGCTGAAGCCGGACGCTTAACCAACTGAGCCACCCAGGCACCCCGAGATGGAGTGATTTTAATCATCTGTGACATTTACTTTAATTGCTGATTTTGGAACTTAAACTTCCTGTATAAAATGCAAATCCACTATATCTGCTTACTTTGTAAATTGTAAATGAACCCTTGAAATTAGAAGGGTCAAGTTCTTTAAAAAAAATCAATCCAAACAATCTAATGTAAGTTGTGCATAAAAATATATTAACTTCTAAATATATACAACAAGAAATATGCTCCTTAAAAACCCCAACAATCTGCTCACTTATGACAAATCAAGCATAGAGACTTTTGAGTGTCCGAAAGGCTATTTATTATTAACAGCAGGGGCTTCGAGACTTAAGGGTGGGTAAGGCAGTAATCCAGCAGCAGGGCTGAGGTTTGTCAAAGAAAATACAGGGAGGTTGATTTGTCAGAATAAGAAATTAAAGAACAGTGAAGAAAATGCTAATATGGAATAAGTTGACATGACACATATATGACAAACATCTGATAACTTTGCTCCTTTTTTCTCCAAATACAAAAGCAAGATATGCTCATTTTAGAAAAAGCAGTATATTAAAAAGAAAAACCCGGCAAAAGATAAATAGGGGAAAGCAAAAAGCACTCATAATCCTATCACAGAGAAAACCGTTTTCTCTTTCTGTGCATTTTCGTCCAGGTGTGTATTTTCTACATACTTATGTGAATTCACGCTTTGTATCGGTGGTTCTCAAACTTTAACTTATATCATATTCACCTGGCTACTAAAACACGCATTGGTGTGAGCTCACTTCCCACGTTTGAGCAGGTCTGGGCGGGGCCTAGGAATGTGCATTTCTACCCGGTTTATAGAAATTGCCGCGGCTGGTGCACCTGGGCCCGGGACCACACTCTGAGTGAGATCCGTTGCTCTGCGAGGTTTCGATCCTTTCTCTTTTCACTTCACATTGGAAAATACTTCTTCTCAAGGCTGCATACTATTTTATTACATGCTTTGTTAACGGTGCCCTATCGTTGAACCCATCGATTGGAGGAGGTCATGTTTTTAGAGAACAATGCTAAGGTGAGTCAGGGGTACCTCTAGCCTTGAGACTGAGAAGGAGCACATCGGAGGCTGTGGAAGACTAAGAAACCCCGCCACTCTCACGGTTACTTTGGATTTTAGAGCCTCGTAAATGCGCACACCACCGCCAGCCGCGGGCCCGAGTACCTTTCAGCGGCGCAGCCAGGCCCTCACAGCCCTGGGAGGCGGGGTCTCCTGACACGGGCCGCACGCTTGGTCTGCGACAAGCAGAAGGAGAGAAGCAGGACAAGGGGCGACGCGGCTGACGTCCGATCTGCAGCCAGCTACAGCTCTAGGTCCAGGAGTCGCCTGGAAAGCGCATGGTCGGGCAGGGACCTCCGATGGGCGCGGGCAGCGAGCAGGGGCTCGGCGCGACGAGGACGAGGGTCGCCGGATGGCATGCCCCGGCCCTCCCGCTTCTCCTCCTCCTCTGCACGGGCAACAGAAACAGTTAAACCGCCAGCAGCTCCCACACAGTGGTTTCCGCCCTTAGCGACTGCCAGCCCTGCAGGCTCACCACACACAGCCTCAGAGGTCTGGCTGGGGAGCGCCTCTCTGCCCAGACGCCATAACAATGAGAGAGGAAAACTGCGGCCACCGCAGAGCCTCGGCCGATGGCCGCCCCTCACCCCGCGCCTGCGCCTGGCTTCTCATCCTGCGACGACGCCCCGATCAGCAACCGAGGTTCTCTTGTACACTCACTGTCGTGCACTGACCCTGAGGAAGAAGGCTAAAGCGATCCAGTGAAACTACCTTTCACCGGGAGGTCTCTCCGGGTGCTAATCACGGTGATCAGTGGTACAATCACTGCGGGGGAACCCAGGAACATAAGACTGACAGTGAGACCCAGTGTTGCTTGAACGGCCGGTATGTCCCGAGAACGCTGCAGAGGTTCTGTTATCTAATCCTCACATTGGCCCTAGGAGCTCAGCACTATCACCCTTCTAATTTGTACCAATAAAGAAATAAATGGAGGACCAGAGAGGCTGAACCACTTGCCCAATGTCACTCAGCAGACAAGGGACGGCGGTGGACTGAAACCCAAATCTATTGGACTCAAAAGTCCTTGTTCTTTATCACTAATCAGCTTTTTAAAGGAAGGTATCTAATATTTGTCTAATCTTCTCTTTATCTCTTCTTGAGACAATCTTCAATGGGAGGGTAGATTCCTAATAGCTTATTTTAAATTTTTTAGTTTTTATTTTAGAGAGACAGAGAGGGAGGGAGAGTGGGAGGGACAGAGGGAGAGAATCTTAAGCAAGCTCCACACTCAGAATGGAGCCTGACATGGGCCTCGAACCCATGACCCTGGGATCATGACTGGAGCTGAAATCAAGAGTTGGACACTCAACTGACTGAACCACTCAGGCGCCCCCTAATAGTTTATTTTAAATCAGCCAAGAGAAAGTCCCCCGATTTGCTGGGTTATTGGTTTACCACCTGGTACTGAGATCCTAGGAAGCATATGGAGGTAGTATAGGAGGGACTCTCAGTTATCACATCAATTACACAGAGGTTTCAAGAAAAGTTTCTATCCTATTAAACTGAAATTTTAAAATATATAATTTTAGTATTGATATAGAATTATATATGATCTATGTGTGTGTGTATATATGGCAGTACTAAGGACTAATATACACACATATATACTTAACATATACATATATGTATACATATAACTAAATATACAATATATATGTATCACTACTAAATATAATTACTACATACAGAATGTATATCGATTACTAATATATATGTTACTAAATGTATAAAGAGAGGTATTTTTATATCATGGTGGGACCCACATTTCTTAATGGAGCATACAGTAGTGGCAAACATTTGTGTGCATTGGAGTCACCTGGAGGGTCTGTTAAAACAGACCAGTTGGGGGCGCCTGGCTGGCTCAGTCAGTTAAAGCTCCGACCTCAGCTCCGGTCAAGATCTCATGGTTCATGAGTTCAAGCCCCATGTCAGGCTCTGTGCTGACCACTCAGAGCCTGAAGCCTGCTTCGTATTCTATGGCTCCCTCTCTCTCTGTCCCTCCTCTACTCATGCTCTCTTTTAAAAATAAACATTAAAAAATTTAAAAAAACCATGAAAAACAAAACAAAACAAAAAACAGACCAGTGTGCCCCCCCCCCCACCTCTGTTTCTGACTCAGGAATTCTGAGTCAGGAGTAGGGCCCAGAGAGAGCTACATTTCTCCCATCCCAGTACTAACCAGGCCCGACCTTGCTTAGCTTCCGAGATCGGACGAGATCGGGCACGTTCAGGGTGGTATGGTCGTAGACGAGAGCTACATTTCTTTTCTTTATTTTTTTTTATAATAGTTTATTGTCAAATTGGTTTCCATATAACACCCAGTGCTTCTCCCCACAAGTGCCCCCCACCATGACCATCACCCCCTTCCTCCCTCCCCCTCCCCTTTCAGTCCATGGTTAGTCTTCAGTATTCAGTAATCTCCCTCGATCTGTGTCCCTCACTCTTCCCTCTCTTTCCCCCTTCCTCTCCCCACGGTCCCCTGCCAGGTCTCTCCTGTTAGACCTATGAGAGCTACATTTCTAACAGGTTCCCAGGCGATGCTGATACTGCCGGTCCGGGGGCACTACTGAGAATGGCTGGAGGAGAGGGTATGACGCAGCTCTTCCTTGCGAAGAAGCCTCCGCCTCGTTATTTCAAAGGGGTTTCCGTGCCACCCTGCCTTCCTGATGAAATGACGGATTAGCGAGGTGACCAGAGAGCTGGTCACCGGGAGAACTGGGCCCACTTCAAACTGGGCCTTCCACCTCATGACACAGGGGCTTCCCAGGGGACGGCTATGGCACGTGAAGTCTCAGGGGTGATCGTTAACAGATAAGAGCCAGAGGACGCCTGGTGTTTTCTGATAGTCTCCTCTCCATCAAGAAGGGGAAAAGAGATTGGCGTCTTTGTTACTTGATGTGATTTTAGAGATGGTTGCAAACAAACCTAGTCGTTTTCTGCTGCCGTCCTCGGAATTGGAGTTTACTCCTGTGGCTGGAAAGATGGTGTGCCCTTGCTGAAACTGTGACTGCTTTCCCAGAATCACCCATCAAACTGCCCTGTGAAAAATGACCCTGCCCTCTGATGGCTCAGGCTTGTCCAGTGTGCATTGCTTCCGGAAGTTTTTTAGCATATTGGAGTAGAGGGAGCTTAAAAATCACTGTTCACTCAGTAATATTTTCATCTAAATTAACGGGTTGAGCTCCGTGGCAGAACATTTCTGCCAGACTTGGGCTGTCCCTGAATGACACAGCCATATACAGGCGGGTCAGGTCCTTGCCTCTGTTTGAAATTCTCTGGGTCTTGGTTTGCGTCTTTTTTGTAGCAAAACAGCGTACACAATGCTGTGCTAGGCGACACATTCTGTATTATCAAAGGATCAGATTCTCAAACTTCTACTGTCTCTCCCTAGGGTAGAGAAAAGCCAGGCTAACTTCCAACCTCGCATTCTGAGAGCAAACCGGAGGGCCAGGAAATGTCAGTCTGTTTTCTTCTTTGATAAGCGTCCTTGGCAAAGTGCGATGACCTGAATTATGGTGTGGCCTGCAGCCCAAGAATCTTGAAGTCGGCTTCTGGCTTCCCCTGGCTCTAGCCTCTCTTCAGGCAGTGGTGTCTGGCCCACAGGGCTGTAGACCAATCACTCGGTTTCCAGAGGCAATCATGCAGTCTCTTTATGATTACGAGTGCTACCAGAGGATGGCAAACAGCCACAGATAACCCCAACAGAGCTGACCCGGAAGCCAGCTCTTCTGTGTGCTTTGGAAAGGCATTATTCGGTTTCTTTATACAGCTATTTTGCCTTTCTAGCTGATAATGAAACAAATTTTTGCTCCCTGAGTACATAAGGCCTCATGGTAGGGAGGCAGACCAGCAATTTGCTAATTAGAGAAGAAAACAAAGCCTGGAGTTTAGGGAAAAGACAATAGGCCTGTAAGGGATGCTCCCCTTGCTGGGAGAATCTGCCAGGCTGCCTGGAATGTTAAAAAGGGAGCTTGGGGGCCTCAGGGACAAAGGCCTTCAGACTGCACCCTGGAGCCATGGAGAGGGCTGGAGGCCTGGGGCTACAAAGGATGAATAAAGCCCAGCTCTTACCCCCAAGGAGCTCAAGGTCCAACAGATTCATTCATTCATCTGCCAAATATTTACTGAATTCTAAAAATGTGCCAGGGAGATTGTTTTGGTAATAAAATCTCAGAGTAGTAGGGAGAGACTCTAGATCAGGGATTGGAAGTGGGGAGCAGGATCTTTTCTGTGCAGCCCTTGTCAGGTCGTCACCTGACCTCTGACCACATCCCACTGCTCCACGGGCATCAGGGTTCAAAGGCTCACTCTGTGCTGTACTGACTTCCTTACTTGCCTTCTTCTATCTTGGCCCAAATGAAAGCAACGTCTACTTGGATGAATACTGTAGAAATCAGTAACCCTGCCTGCCCACCTGAAGCCCACTCTCCCCCTTTCCCTAAATAACCACACACACAAACCCACATGTGCCAAACCCCAAATGCTGCTGGGTTTGTTTTTGCATCTGTGCTTGGCAGAGCTGGTGGTGGTACATGTGTGAGACACTCAGTTTTAAAGAGGGTAGAGAAGAAGGTGAGGGTGTGTATGTTTGGCTCAATGCCTAACACTGGACCTGGCATGCAGGTCTTCAGCACATATGTGTCAAAAAAACAATCAATGGATCATTGAGGAGGTGAGTGACTGAAGTATGAATGACTAACTAGACTATACCTTCTTTTACGCCATGGATCGTGTCTTATACATTGTCACACGTCAAGTACAAGTAACTAAGATAGTACTTGGTCCACCAGTCAGGCTTCAAAAATAAGCATATGTAAGTGGATGGGCGGATAGAATTGAAGACCATTGACATATTCAGTGTGAGCTGGGTAAGTGTGTGAATGAATAAAGGAATGAGTGAATGCACGAATGAATGAATTTGCTCACCACCGGGTGAAGCTTTCCTGGGGACTGTTATTCCCCTTCCCCTGGAGGACATCACGGTTGTAGTGAGTGGGTGAGGAAAGTATGACCCTGTTTAATAGGGCTGCTCTTGCCTTCTCAGCATGAGAAGCTCTTTCCTATGGTTGACTCAGCAGCCCAGGCAGCGTGCCTTGGTCCTGCGGTCTCTTCTAACACGCTGGGGTTAGCTAGGTGAGATTTTGTTTTGTTTTGTTTTTTTAATCTAACTCTGCTTTGCTTAGAGATTCTACATTTATTTGCTTTGCTTTCCAGTTGCTTCAGGGAATATGGATGTTAGCTAGACATGGATACAGATGCAAACGGAGAAGCTGTCTGGTTTGGTGAGCAGAGGAAAGAAAGGTCTGGAGGAAATAAATAGCGCATACTGATGTCTACACCCTTGTCTTCCCAGGACCACCTGGAGACCCACTGCAAACACAGAATAAGCGTGGACACTCCAGTTCCCCCTAAAGGTCTCCTGAATCTGGCACACTGTGGCAGAATGAGTCTGTTTCCCCCAGGCATGGTCCTTTGCTTCTCAGAGCCACAATCTATACAGATGAGACCACATGTTGCTTTTGATCATGTTGCTTCTGTTCCCTGGAAGGTAGCCCTAAGATGGTACAGGATCAAAAGTACTGAAATTTGGTTTGTTTTTCCTCCTGTGATTATTAGATCCTCAGCCTCTGAGTCAGTTCAGCTGTACTCCTCAGGAAACCAAGTTTTACTTTGTCCTAGCAGGAATCTGACTCAGCCTCTGCCTCTTTGGAAGGCACTCTGATTTCCATGCCAGTGATGAAAAGGAAAACCAGGGAGGTACGGATGATGCCCACTACTTAGCAATGTATGTTCTCAGCAGCATGCTCCTTCTGAGGTGCCATCTGGTTGGCTCTCCTGCATTCTGCTTAGATGAAGGACAAAATACTGGCAGCAGTTCTAAGAGATAAAGAATTTGTCACAAACTGTAGAAGTCCATGTGGTTTAGTGGATTAAGAGCCCTCCTCTTAAGCTAATTAGCTGTTGGTTCTTTGTTAAATTAGGGTCATTTGCCAATTAATTTTCAAGGCAAGTATTTCTCACTTAAAAGGTACTTCAGAGAAATAGATGAGCAGACTCGAGAAGTTCAACAGTTACCTCTGACCAAGTGTCAGAAGCTACAGCCCATCCTTGCTTCGAAAGAGCCCTGGAGAACTTCTTGATGGTGCCTGGGAAGAGCCAATAGCATGCTGGGTGGCAAGGCTGTCTGCTGGCTCTGCTACTAAATTCCAAGCCCTGCAGCGAAGGATTATAGGCCAAGTTCGGCAAGAAGTGAAGGCTACCCAAGGCCACTGTAACAGGCAGCTGTCCAGTGTTCAGGTCAGCCCAGCTAGATGAAGCCAAGGTTCAGTTAGCTGTAACAACATCAGGCTTTGGGCTGCATGTGCTCTGGGCTAGTGCATAACTGGGCTTCAGAAGGTCAGTTCTATACAGCAGGATAGCCCATGTTCATTGACATGATCTTCACCTGAGTTGATCTGCTCTACTCGAACATTACTAGTCATGTTAAGCAGGCACTCCCCAATCTTAGGAGTTTCTTCTAATGTTATGAGGGTGAATATTCCCAAAATAGAAAGATCCCATATGTTTAGTCAATTAATGAGTTAAAAGATCCATCCAAAGCCCTTACAGAGGAAAAGCCAGGCAGGCAATTTAGGAAGACCAAGAACAGATTCTAAAGAGACATGGACATGGAACCAAATTACACATAGACCCTTAAAATGCTCCAGTGACAGTCTTCTGGAGACATTTTGTCTCTCAGAAATTATCGACTGTCTCTATAGAGTTTTCCTGGTTCTGGTCATTTCTCAGGATGGGATTGGTCTGAAATGGCCCAGACTCTTATGTGCAAACTGGAAATGCTGCTTTTATGAGGCAAAGACAGTGTTGAAAGATTACCTTCCTTTGCCTCTCTAATTAGTTGGAGATATTCAACTCCAATTAAGTCAGTGTTCTCCAAGCATTACAGACTTCATAGCTTGGACACTGCACACAGGCACTCATGAAAGCTTGTCTCCATGTCATTACCTTTCACAGGAGGGACAAAAATGAGATCAGACACTATTCAAAGAGCAATTTTGATATCAGACATTCCTCCAGGCATCTGCAAATCAATAGAAATTGAGGTGAGAGGGGCTATTGGGAGGCACCAGTGCAATGACTAATGAGACCAGCTACCATCTGTTGAAGTGGGACCATGGATAGAAAATTTCATACTTGTGCTTTGAATTGCTGAGATATCCTTACGTAGAGTACCAGACAGACTTGGTTCTCGCCCGGACCTTTGGCAAATTTGGTTTGCATCTTTCCCCAGGTCACAAAGGGTGGTGCGGTGAGAAAGCTCCGGGTTTGGCTACAACTCAAATGTGCCGATCGAACATAATTCCAAATTCTAAAAGAGGAAGTAAAAATTTCTACATGAAGGCATACCTAAATTTGATATGCAGAGATAGATACAGGATGTATGTGGATCCTCCATCAATATTTCTTTGGGCACGTCTGGCTTTTTTTTTAAGAACGCTTTCAACTCTGTCATCTTGTAGTTATCCACACAGCATCTTGATTTCATAGATGGAAAAAATGAGCCCCGGAGAGGCGATGAGATTTCTCCTGAGAGCTTTCAAGTTTCTACTTCAAATGCGGGGCTAACAGGGAAGTTGGTGGTGTAATTCTGCAGTATTCATCGTCCTGCCTGAAATCTTTGTTGGAACAAGAGAGCTGAGGAAAGAGAGGAGAGTCAGGTTGAGAGGGGAAGGAAGGAAAAAGAGAGGAGGGGCTTAAGAGAGGATGAGGGTGGGGGAAGGAAGTAGGAAAGAAGCAGAAAAGGTGCAAGGAAGAGAAAGGAAACACGCAGCTCTAGTGAGGGGCTATGCAATAGTCAGGGGGTGCGGGTTAGGTCCCAGCCCCACAACTCATTAGCCGAACATATGATTGAACTGTCTGACTCTCAGACTTCTCATCTGTGAAATGGGACCAGCTACCTCTGCTGAGCCTTCCTCACAGGGTTTGCCAGACCACAGGAGACCAGGCACATGAAGGAGCTTTGGAAAACACAGAGGGCTGTTCAACTCCAAGGCAGCACAGTGGCAGAAAGTCAGTTACTCCGGTAGGGAATTCAGGGCTTTGGTTACCCTGGAGGGTCACTTAAGATGTTTAAACTCCCCATTGCTACTGAGTGACAACAGGGCCAATGTGGGCTTAGTTAGTAAACAGTAAGGATTCCAAAGCAGCCCCACAGGGAGGAGGGTGAGCTGCCCTGAAGTGCGGGCTCCAGGCGCCAGAAGAAATGGAGCTGTCTCCCTGCTTTTTGATGCCAAGACATCAACACTTAAAGCAGCCACAGGGCAAGTTTGATGGGAACCAGGGAAGGAGAGAAAGAACTCGATTGAGATGCCCTGCCCTGTAGGCAGGCTTCCCACTGACATGAATGAGAACTGTGCAGGGTAAGGAGCTGAGGACTGGCTCATAAATTCTAAGGATCCCCTGGGCTTTCCTATGAGCGAATCTGCTGTCCTCTTGGCCTTGGATGCAGAATTGAGGCCGCAAGTCTGGGCCCAAGTGACGGAACAGAAGAGACAGGAAAACTACTTCTGAGCTCTAACAAAATGCCTTTTTCTTAAGGTCTAGGAGGCATCTTCTAGGACTGTAACCTGAGACTTGTCTCCCACCCCCGTGGTATAATTCTCAGGGACTACAAACACTGATGAATTTAGTCCCTTGCTTGTCTCTCATCAATGACAACTAATCGGGAATCTTTGCCAGTAGAACACTCCGTCCTCCTGAAATAGTAAGAGCAAAATGTGGAGCCTCTTAATGACTCAGGGTCCACCTTCCCAGACATGGATATGACAGAGTTATATGGAAACACCATCCCAGGGAAACTCACTGAAAGCCTCTCCACTGAGTTAACCCTGAACTCAGCCACCCAAGGCTGGCCCTCCAAGATGATTTACCAGTCGCATGTCCTCAGCAGCCTTTTGAGCGGTGGAGATTTCATTACTAGCCTGTATCCCGTTCAATAATACTTGCATCATTGAGTTTGAGAATTGGTTGCCCTTTGTAAGGTTTCTTCTTCCAGTTGCTGAAAAACGGACTTGCGGGACTCATCTGAGGATGGTCTCCCATCGACACGCAGATGTGGGGCATCTCCTGTCTGTTGTGGCGAGGATCAGTGCTTGCCTCTTGAGGACAGGCTTGAAATGGGTTGTGTCACACACATCATTGTTAAAATGAACTTCTGGGCTACTGTTTGGGAGCCAAAGACAGGTGAGGCACCGTCTTAGGCTCTTTACACATATTATCTAGTTTCACAGCAGGAACTCAACACATGAGGTGGGTCTTACTGTCTTCATTCAAAGGGCAAGGGAATGGAAACTTGGGGTGGGTAAGCTCTTTGTTCGACGCCACTAAGCCGTAGAACCAGGACTCCGAAGCAGGCTCCTCTGGTGCAAAGCCCAGGCTCGGACCCCAGGGCTGTGCTGCTTTCTCATTAGCAGAGAGGTGAGGTAGCAGTGGGGAGACCTCTGCCTCTGCCGTCAGACTGACTGCACTGAAACCCAGCTCTGTGACTTCAGGTAAATTATTTACACAAATAACGTGCTTCCCTTCTTGCTTGAAAAATGGGGAGAGTGAGACCTGTCTGCCTTCTCTGCCTCACAGGGTCATGAGGATCAAATGGAAAGACTTGGGAAACTGTGACAAGCCTCATAACTATAAGGGATTAGAGTAGTATTCCCGATTCAAAAATTAATCACTCCATATCACAGTGGAAGTTGTTGCTAGAAAGAATTAATAAGGATAATGACATTTTGCCTATGGTTGGGGTGCTTGGACGAAGTGGCTGGTTACTTTCCCAAAAGTTATCTACCTACCTACCTGTCTGTACAGCTATCCATCCATCCATCTATCCATCCATCTATCATCTCCCATCCAGCATGATTTTCTTACATGACTACTTACATGATTTCTTACATGACTACATTTCTCCTGCTGAGAGGGGTGGGGGTGTAGTGTCCTTTGCCCTTGAAACTTGGCAGTGGCTTTCAACCTCCCTGGTCAATGGAGCACAGTGGAGGGATGCCCTGTGACTTGATGTCAATGAGCCTATGTCATAAAAAGGATCAGCTTCCACCTGACTCAGGCGTTTGTCCTTCAACCCTGACACCATGTGAGGAGGAAGCCTGGTCATGTGGAAAGGCCACGTGTGAGCGTTCCAGAGAACCGACATGACTGTGCCTCGGCTGACAGCCAGCATCCATGTATAAGTGAATGAACCTCTGTACAATTTAAGCCTTCAACCCCTGAACGTGCTGGCTGAGGCCCCAGACATCAAGGAGCAGAGACAAGACTCCCAAAATATGTACCATCTGAATTCCTGAATCACAGAAACCGAGCAGGATATAAATGATAATCATTTTTTAAGTCATTAAGTTGGAGAGGGTTGTTAAGCAGGAAAAGATGAGGAGACGTTACCACAGAGTCACAAAGACGCCAAGAGACTAACTATCATAGCTTTCTCTAAGGTTCATCTGGTGAGGGGACCTTTCCATTCTGGAGGTTCGAGATCATGCTGGGAGGCAGGAGATGTTGTCTGGGCCAATCTTAACTGTAGACCTCAGGGGTGGACCCGGGGCCGGCGGCAGGAAGACAGCCGGCCGAGCAGGCCCAGCACCGAGCTGGGTAAGTGACTTTCCACACTGAAATGCTTTTGAAGGTGAAATGGGGTGTTACTGCAAGTTACTCTGGCCCACCGGGTATAGGTGGGGATGTCCTGGGCACACTGGGACTTAGAGACTAGTGTGACACCAGCCAATCAGTAGGAGGTGCTGAGGGTTATGGCCAGGTGGCCCACAACGGCAGGGGAAGTTTTGGAAGAACTGTTTAAAGACTCAGATGGAGCCATCTGTGTTTGCGGTGGTTATACGTGATGTCCCAAGGAAGGTACAGAGTCAGGATTGGAGTCCTGAGTGGGGAGACAGAGGCCCTGTCTCCATGACAGAAAATCTAAGAAGGAAGACACATCAGCTTTGTACTGCTCCAACTCAGACCCCTCTTAACCAAGAGGGCGAATATCAACCATCCATTTTGTTTGGAGAAACTCCTTCACCGGATTAAAGACAGAGAGGGGTGTACAGGAGTCATCTGGAGTACATGCATGTGTGAAGTGTGTGCAGGCTTGTGGAGCAAGAAGAGGCAGGGAAATAAGGAAAGGGGTAGAGGGAGTTCTGGAGGAAGGATGTTTTGAAGCAGGCTTGGCCTGGGGCGCGTGTATCTTCTGACCAAGAGACCTTAAAGATCTCAGCCAGCGTGGGATGCTGAGAGGCCTATACCTTCCACAGCTTGAGGGAATAAGCAGTTAGCAGCCTGTCCAGTGTCCCTCTGCCTCACACTCTTTAAAGAATAGGAATTTGTTTGCAAGGGAAAGACCACACACAGTCCCCAACCACACGCCTGCTGTCACCCTAAATGACACTGGCATGGCTCAGTTAAAATTCTGTGAGAAGGGAACAGATTATAAGGACATGGTAGTGGTAGATTTCTCCATGAGATGACTTAGTGAAGTAGTCACAGCGTCCTTTCTATCAAAAAATAAGTGCAATATTTATAGAGTCACAGAATAAACAGAGTCCTGACTTGTGCTTCGTGTTTTACACAGCTCATTCTAGGTAATTTGGGCTCTCTCTGACATGTTTCTGACAATTATGGCAATTGTTTCACCTGGGGGAACTTGAGAGGAATTTGTCTGCCTCTCTTCCCTCACCAAAAAGCTTGTCCCAATGAACTAAATAAAGCCTCTCTTCAGGTTGCCTGGCAATTCCCTGTTTGTGTTGGAACCTCTTGCACTTCTATATGATGGCACACCTAAATCCCTGTTCTTTTACCAGATTTGGACTTTCTCACCTTGGTTGTTGCCTGGGCATTTTGCACTGTGAGAGCAGTGGCCTTCAGATTTCTTGGACCGTGATTTACATTAAGAAACATTTTTCACATTGTGACCCAGGAAATGGACACACACTGCATATACAAAACTGAAACAAAAATCTTACAAAATGTTACTCCTCCTAAAGCACCCTGCTCTTTGTATTCTGATGGGTTCCATCTCTTTCTGTTCTAAGGTGTGCTTTCCTATGGGGGGCGATTCCATTAGATGAAGTGAAATTCAATCAAGATAAACTGGAAATCATTAGCCCTGACTGGCTTCTTTTTTAGACTTAAGAAGACTGACAGTATGTTTATTTGTGAAGAAAAGGGGAAAATATAAGATCTTATGAGTACTTTTTAAATGATAATTTCTTTTTGAGAGAGAGGGAGAGTGCACAAGCAGGGAAGTGGCAGAGAGAGAGAGAGAGAGAGAAATATAGGATCTGAAGCAGGCCCTAGGCTCAGCGCTGTCAGCCCAACGTTCGACATGGGGCTCAAATCCACAGACCATGAAATCATGCTGAGCCAAAGTCAGATGCTTAAATGACTGAGCCACCCAGGTGCCCCAATCTTATAGTATTTTTGACATAAGATAACTTTAAAAAAGTGAATTATAATTGGACATTTTATAATTTTTTCGTATTCTAGAAAAGGAATTTATAACACTTAAGTCCATTACTAGAATTTCACAAATCAGTCTCTCTCAGACACAGACATGGGCATGTGCCTTCAAGCATACCACACACAGAGACACACACAGAAGTTCCATATTTCCCTGGGGACTCTTATGAAGCATCAGGGTATAGGGTATTTAGTTTCCCAATCAGAAGTGTCTAAAGTCCACTGCTGGGTAAGGAAACATATAAACCATGATGTGATATGCTACCAGTCCTTTTGATAGCTGTGAATAATCACTTCCTATTTTCCAAAGGTGTTGGTTGGGTTGTAGTGGTTAAAATGAACAAGATCTAGTATTCAAATAGGAGGAAAGAGTTCCCTGAAGGAGGAAAAATCTTTGTAAAGAGAAATGGAAAAAGGAGCTGAAGTTCAACCAAAGCATTAGGTGCTCTGCTAACACTTCAAATACAGTACTTCACTGAATCATTACAATGGCGCTGTGAGGTCAGCATTCATTCAATGAGCCGCACAGTCTACAAAATGCGTGGAGTACCTACTGTATTTTAGGTACTGGGATTAATAGTGAGCAAAGCTCCCAATGAGCTTACCCTCTACCAAGAGATGCACCTTTATGTTAAGTTCATTGAAAGGCTCCTGGATTTGCGTGGACCTGATGCTAGGTTGGGGCTTCCATGACAGAATGATTTTGGAGACAGGGAGTATGTGAGGAGCACTCTAGGCTTAACACCTAGCACAGGGGACATCCCTGCACTATATTCAAAGCCCTTAAAAAGGCTGGTATTGTTGGAGCAAGCTCTGTCAGCTTCACAGCTTTGTGTAGAACAGCTCTTTACACTTGAATGTCCATGTAGTTAGAAAGAAGGTGGGCAATGAGAGGCTTTGTCCTGGGCACCTGGTTCAGTGTTTCCACTGTTCTTGGGACCTGCCTACAGATAAATGCCACACTCGGTGCTTTATGGAAGGTGTATAGGTGTGTGTGTGTGTGTGTGTGTGTGTGTGTGTGTGTTAAAAAAAAGGGAGGCAGGATTTTCTTCCTAGAGAATTTCTCAGTTGAGATTTTGTTGTAAAATAATATTGAAATCAGTTTTTGCCTTTTCAGCATCATACACATATTTTTGTATTATTTGGTTATTGATAGAATTTGCTTTATGGAATGTAGTATCTAGTGTCACATGTCTTAAACTCTAATTTTTTTTCTACTTCAATGTAAAGTAAAATTACTAAATCACAAAAAAATCACCAAAAATCATTAAGATCACCAGCCATTGCATTACCTATGTGAATGTGCCAACACTTTGTCAGGGTTCAGTATCCATATACTTACGTATAGTATAGATCAGTCTTGGTATTGGGTCTTTTTTTTTTTTAACTACTAGCTAGAGTGGTTAGGAGGCACTGTGTTCATTTTCTTTATTTAAATTTTTAAAATGTTTTTTTATTTATTTTTGAGAGACAGAGAGAGAGAGTGTGAGCAGGAGAGGGTCAGAGAGAGAGGGAGACACAGAATCTGAAGTAGGTTGCAGGCTCTAAGCTAGCTGTCAGCACAGAGCCCAACGTGGGGCTTGAACCCACCAACTGCGAGATCATGACCTGAGCCGAAGCCAGACACTTAACCAGCTGAACCACCCAGGCGCCCCTCATTTTCTGTTATGAAACACACTCATCATACTGGCGCAAATCGCATCAAACATTCAGAGGAAAATGGGACATGCGGTGCCACATGATTGTTGAACATCTGTTCAGCACTGAAGCCATCTCAAACAGATCTTTTCCATGAAAGATTTTCAACATTAAAACACTTCCTAGTAGCTGTATAACAGGTTTTTTAATATTTTAATTTTTGAGGAGTCAAGTATACAGTGTGATGAGTTTCAGCAAATGTTTGGCAAACATATACACCCATGTAATCCACACTGCAATCAAGACAGAACATTGCCAACACCCCAGAGAGTTCTCATGTATTGTCCACCTTCCTGTCTTACACACACAGAGACCACCGCTGTTCTGATTTTATCGTTATATAAATGCAATCATATTGGATGCATCCTTTTGTGTCTGGCTTCTTTCACGCAACATGTTTTTGAGATTCACCCATATTATTTGTATGAGTAGTTTACTCTTTAATATTGCTGAATGAATATACATTTCATCCATAGATCCCATTGGTGGAAACTTGGGTTATCTTCATTTGGTGGGTATTATGAATAAGGCTCCTATGAACATTCACGTACAAGTTTTTGAATTGCCATGTGTTTTCATTTCTCTTAGGCTAGTAGTTAGGGTGGAATTGTTGGGTCATAGGGTGGATATATGTTTAACTTTAAAGGCAATTGCCAAATAGTTTTCTAAAGTAATTGTACCATTTACCCTCCTATGACCAATATATATGAATTCCAGTTGATCTACATCCTTGTCAGAATTTGGTGTTCTCAGTCTTTCTAATTTTAGCCATTCTAATGTAAGAGAGGAGTTTTCATTATCATTTCCTTGTAAATTCCATTCACATCTTTATGATGTCTAATGAATTTGGAAGTTTTCCTATGTGTTTCTGGTTATTTTTAAAGTGTCTGAGAGGGAGGGAGGCAAATCATGAGAGACTCTTGAATACTGAAAACCAACTGAGAGCTGAAGGGGGAGGGGGAAGAGGGAAAGGAGGTGGTGGTGATGGAGGAGGGCACTTGTGGGGAAGAGCACTGGGTGTTATATGGAAACCAACTTGACAATAAACTATAAATTAAAAAAAAAAAGAGAAAAAAGTAAAGTATTTGTTCAAGTATTTTGTCCATTTTTAAAGTGGGTTATCTTTTTGTTACTGAGTTTTAGGAGCCCTTTATATATTCTGAATATAAGTCTTACATGATGTATTTGTTTTCCAGTCTGTGGCTTGCCTATTCATATTTTTAAATGGAATCTTCTGAATTTTTAATTTATCACTTTTAATAGTTAGTACTTTGGTGTCATATTTAGGAATTCTTTACAAATATTTTACCCTGTTTCTTCTTTTGGAAGTTTGAGACCATAGTTTTAGCTTATACATTTGGGTCTATGACTCATATAAGATTTATATTTATATTTGATGTAAGGTCGGGATTGAGATTCATTTCTCTTACAAACTATTATCTGGTTGTTGCAATGTTCTGCACTGAAAAGATTTTTCTTTCCTGTTTGGCACCTTTGTTGAAAATCAACTGATGGTGCAAGTGAGGGTCAAGTGGTGGACCGTCTGTTCTGCTCCATTGATCTATTTGCCAACCTTCACACTAATATAACATGTCTTAATTACCATAGTTTGACAATCTTGAGGCCTTCAGCTGTTTCTTTTTACAAGATTGCTTTGACTCTTTGAGATACTCTGCATTTCCATAAATATTTTAGAATCAGTCCCCCCCCCAAAAAGCCCACTGAGATTTTGATTGTGATTTTATCAGAGCTATAGGTAAGATGTTAATAACCTGAGCCTCATGACAGAGATGAGAACAATGAAGTTCAGAGAGCCATGGAACTTAGAACACTGAGCTGGAGAAAAATGGGCTAAGTCACCGTTTTCTGCAGTGGTTACACTGGAACCACGTGGGCATCTTTAAGCCACACAGATGTGGCTCCCACCCTGGGTATTCTGATTTAATTGGTCTGACATACAACCTGGGCATCAGGATGTTTAAAAACTCTCCTGGTGATTCTAATGGGCAGCAAGGTTTGGGGAACCACTGGTTCTGTGCTCCAATTTATAGATGCGGAAATTGAGTCTCAGAAGTTACAAGTGAGTTGCCTAAACATGCAAAACTTACAAACTGGCTCACTCTAAACCCGCTGCTCTTCACACATCATATGAATGTTCAAAAAAATTGATGTCAACCTTATAAAACACCTACCGCCACAGCTTCCAACCCCGACGAAATAGCTGCCACTTTCTTGCCAGCAGAGAACATTATCTAGCTCTTTGTGTCGTACTGAGCAGAGTTCTAAATATGAATTTCCTCTGGGAAGTAACAAAGAGAAGCAGTCTAGATAGAGAGGGGGGAGATGGAAAGAAATAACATAGGCATTTGGACCAGGTGTGTTATCCTACCCCTGGATACCAGTCAATAGCTGTCTTTGTGATGTCAATTTCCAAGCTATAAAAACAAAAGGCTATTTGCAGAAACACTGGGAAGCCTGAAGTTCTGTTTCTCTGGTAAAAACACGGAATATCTGATAATATTACTAACTTTAATATTAGCAATTTCTATCTAAGTTTCATTTAAAGAAAATTGCTTTTAAACATCACAGGAAAAAGAACATTGCTCAGCATGCACATTTATTTTCTCTCTCTCTGGGATTCAACATCTTTCTATTTGGAAAGTAGAAATTACAACAGGACAATAGACAGGAAGACTGATGGTGTGCAATTATTAGTTCTTTAAATCGAGTATAGTAGACTCTATAGTGCCTCTTCCTCCAGCCTGAGAGTTGTGTAAGCTCTCAGAGGACAGAAAGCGTGCTTGCCTTACTTGGTGTTCTCTCAGTAGCAGAGGGCACGACACATAGAGGGTGGCCAGTGAGCGTTAAATGGAGCTGCCCTGCTGAAGAAATACTAAGAGCCCCATTAAAATGCCTCTAAGCAAAGTCCTGCAGCTTTTACTGTAATGGCCAGATACTGCTGATTCCAAAGTTTTGTTTTTTTTTTTTTAGTTTTATTTATTTTTGATACAGAGAGAGACAGAGCATGAGAGGGAGAGGGGCAGAGAGAGAAGGAGACACAGAACCGGAGGCAGGCTCCAGGCTCTGAGCCAGCTGTCAGCACAGAGCCTGATGCGGGGCTCGAACCCACAAACGTGAGATCTGACCTGAGCCGAAGTCGGAGGCTTAACCGACTGAGCCACCCAGTCGCCCCTGATTCCAAAGTTTTAAAACAATCCATGCTAAATGGATCTTTCACCTTTAAGATTCACATTGAGCGGGGTGCCTGGGTGGCTCAGTCGTTTAAGCATCCTACTTTGGCTCAGGTCATGATCTCACGGTTCATGGGTTTGAGCCCCACGTCGGGCTCTATGCTGACAGCTCAGAGCCTGGAGCCTGCCTTCAGATTCTGTGTCTCCTTCTCTCTCTGACTCTCCCCTGTTCATACTGTCTCTCTCTCTCTCAAAAATAGATAAAAACATTAAAAAAAAAAGCTTCATGTTGAACATCTTTCAAAAAAAAATGAGGGGACCTGGGTGGCTCAGTCAGTTGAATGCCCAACTCTTGGTTTCAGGTCACATCATGATCTCATAGTTTGTGGGTTAAAGCCCCACTTCATGCTCGGTGCTAACAGCACAGAGCCTGCTTGGGATTCTCTTCTCCCCCAACTCCCATCCCTCCCCCCACCTCTCTCTTTCTCTCAAATAAATAAATATCAGTTTCACATTTTTCCTCATTTCAAGGCAATCTGAGATAAATGAAGATGCTTCCAGTGTACCTGGTCAGTGAGGAGTTCTGGGCTCTTATAAATCATTTATGAATATTTGTGTTTTGTCAGAAGCCATCTTCCAAGCTGTCTTTCAAGCTGCGTGTTGGTCATCAACTGTCAGAATTACTTTTGCCAATAAATAATCCTATTCTGTAGTTTTTGACATAGAACGGGTATAAAAAATATACTGGTGATGTGCCAGAAGCACATTCAGAATCAGTCTGAATATTCCTGAAGTGATAGTAATTTTTCTCAACTGGAGCTGTCTGTGGGGTCCACCCTCAAAGTGTCTTGTTTGGACTGGGCCCACGGAAGGAGGAGACATGGATCAGCAGCGTCCTGAAGTTTACTTTGGGGATGGTGGAGGATAAAATGAGACTACAAACAACATTTCTTTCTGTTATTTTTATCTCCCAGATTAGAGGAGAAAGTCGTGATCGAATAAACATGTACTTAATACCTAATTTGGGGATTTTGGAAAACTTAGATCCAAGGGGACCAGTGAGGGAAGGGGTAGCTGAGGGTGGGGGAGAGGACAGCGGGGAAGGAAAGGGCCCTCGGGAGCTATCTTGCCAGGACCCAAATTGTATGTCACTGTGGTTGTCATTGAGAACGCTAGAGAGGTTGGCAAAGAGGCATTTAGATGCGAAAAGGCTTTCTCACGAGACACAAGCTGTGTTGGTCATTTTGGTATTGCTGTGGATGGGTGATTCAAAGTGGCTTTTGTTGGGAGTTGTTTTACAAAAACCATTGATTGGTAATAAAGAACCAGCTTATCTCTTGATGTTTGACCAATAAATAATTACTTTCCTAAGGGAGCAGGGGTTTTTCAAACTCCCATAGTGGACGGGCTGACTCACAGGTGGGGTATCACCTCCTGCTCCTGCTGGCAGACTGGTGTATTGAAGAGACACAGACATCAGTGATGGCAGCACCATGGTCTCCATTGCTGGAAACACTGCAGATGGCATGACGCAGTGCTCTCTTCCATAAAAATCTACCTACACTGCTAGTTTTCAGGCTTTCATCAAGTCTTTCTGTCACTTCCTTGGATCTACCATTTGGCCTAAAAATATGATTCTATGGTAGTGTGCCGGATTCCTAAAACTCAAACTCTGAAGGGCTGCAATGTCAGTTCTAAAGCAGTGTCAGCTTTGAAGTTAGCCATATTTGGGTTTGACTCTGTTACTGTCACTTACTGTCGGACAGAATTACTTGGACTTAATATTTTGCACTTTGATATCATCTTCTGTAAAATGGAGAGGCGAATACTTAATTCTCAAGGTTACTGTGAGGATTGCATAAGAAAATGTATTGTAGGACCTAGGATAGTGCCCGGCACATAGTAGGCTATCAATACACAAGCACTACTACTACTATTATTATTATGTCATCATTATAATTATCACAATTATTCTACCACCATAGGATAACTCTGTAGGTCAATAAATGAAAAAGAAGTGGTCCTTTAAAAAGTTAACTTATGTATTAAAAAAATCTTTTTTAAACATTAATTTATTTTTGAGAGAGAGAAAGAGAGAGAGACAGAGTGGGAACAGGGGAAGAGAGAGATGGAGACACAGAATCCAAAGCAGGCTCCAGGCTCTGAGCTGTCAGCACAAAACTCGATACAGAACTCAAACTCACAGACCATGAGATTATGACCTGAGCTGAAGTCGGATGCTTAGCCAACTGAGCCCCCCAGGTGCCCCCCAAAAGAAGTTGTCTTAAATAAAAACAAAGAACTTACAAGACTGACATCTTGTAAGTCGATTTTATAAAATTTGGAATTGTAAATTCCTATACTTTTCATTACCAAAGTGTGTCTATGAAGCATTCAGTTATACTTAAGAGTAAAATGAAAATTACCTTAATTATTAACATTCAAAAAGGCACTTTATTACTCACTATTACAGGACACAATACAATTCAATATTGTGTGACTATTGGCATAAGTAAAAGAAAAATATGACCTTTTGATTTTTAGGAATAAAAAAAATTCCTGGAATTAACTCCTGAATTTAGATTTGTTCCTGGAGAATTTCAAGAAGAGAACTGACAGCTGTTGACAGATAAATCTCTAAACAAAAAGTATATGTGCCAAATGGCTACCAGTCGGTGGTCATTCCCTTACGTGGCAGTGGAGACTGGTCTGGATGGCTCTTCTATTCTATTTCATTTCTACAGCTGGGATTTCAGGAGTTCAGGTGTGATGGTTCATTTTATGAGTCAATGTGATTGGACTAAGGAGTGCCCAGATTGCAGGTAAAACACTGTTTCTGGGGGTGTCTGTGAGCATGCTTCTGGAGGAGATTCAGCTAATGAAACAGACTGAGTAAGGAAGAGCGCCCTCACCAAAGTGGGGGCCATCATCTGGTCTTTGAGGGTTTGTACAGAACCAAGAGGGGGAGGCAGGGGGAGTTCACTCTATGATTTAAGGTGCAACATTTATATTCTCCTGCCTTAGGACACTGGTGATCCTGGTTCTCAGCCTTCCATTTTGGATTAAAACGACATCACCAGCTCTCCTGGGCCTCCTACTTGAAGACAGCAGATTGTGGAACTTCTCAGCCTCTGTAATCGTGTGAGCCAATCTTCACAATCTCTGTCCCTGTCTCTCTCTCCCTACCTCCCCCCCCCCCCACTGGTTCTGGTTCTTTGTAGGACCCTGACTAAGAGGAGGGGTAACCCACAAACATTACTGCCATGATTCTCAGAGCGCAATTTATTAGAGGAGCCTTCTTTCCCTCAAATAAACCTCGAAAGTGAACTTGCTGCAACTCAAGGAAAATGGAGTGAAGCTGAGGGCCCTGTCAGAAAAAAAAAAAAAGAAAGAAAGAAAAAAGAAAAGAAAATAAAGGCTTTGTCTGAAGCATGTAAACAGCCTATGATAAGTCAAAATATATAACGACTAGGAAAGAATTTGGACGGGGGAGATAAGCTATTAAGGGTAAATAGAATAAAATTTTTATGAGTTAAAAGAAAGAAGCCCAAACTCTCTTTTGTAAGAGAGTTTCACCTCCTTATTAATCAGCAAAATTCCAATTTGAAGGAGGGGTTAAGTTCTCTGCTATGAAAGAACGCTCTTTCTTGGTTTAGTTGTCTCCCCGTCATGCATTACACTCAACTTTAGATGATGGATTTGAAATTGTAAGCGACTTTCCTGAAGGTGGGTAGTAATAGCACAGAAGGAGGTGGTGACAATGCCTTTTATGCCCCACGATGGCTGGTCACCACTGGGCACCAACGAGGAGCAGATGTGGCTCTCAACAGCTTGTGTGCAAGAGTGCACTTAATTCTCACAACGACCAGAGGAAGTAGGGACTATTATTGATTCCATGTAAATATTCTCAAGATATAGTTTTCAGAGGCAAGATTGAACCCAAGCCTGCCTGCCCTCCGAATCCCATATTACTAACCACGAGTTCATTAAACAAGAGGCAAGAGAGAGTGGAAGGCTCCTTGTAGGGCTGACTGAATGAATGCATTCAGCCCGAATGAATGCAATTACATGGAGACCCAGAGCTGAAAGACGAACCAGGCAACTTCCAGCCCCGAAGGGACTAGAATGAGGTTACGTACAGGTCAGATCTGGGGGCTCTGTCAAGCTCTTCAGCGTTTCGGCTAGGGTCAGATAAGTGGAAGACTGGATTGCTCTTAGCTGTGTGATCTTGGAGCAGCCATATAAGCTCTTTGACCCTCAGTTTCTTATATGCAAAACAATGGTTTTGTTTTTTTTGGGTTCTTTATGCCATTTATTTATTATTTATTTTTTAATGTTTAGGTTTTTTTTTAATAGTTTATTGTCACATTGGTTTCCATACAACACCCAGTGCTCTTCCCCACAAGTGCCCTCCTCCATCACCACCACTCCTTTTCCCCACTCCCTTCCCTTTCAACCCTCGGTTTGTTTTCAGTATTCACTAGTCTCTCAAGTTTTGTGTCCCTCTCTCTCCCCAACTCTCTTTCCCTCTTCCCCTCCCCCTGGTCCTCCATTAGGTTTCTCCTGTTCTCCTGTTAGACCTATGAGTGCAAACATATGGTATCTGTCCTTCTCCACTTATTTTGCTTAGCATGACTCCCTTGAGGTCCATCCACTTTGCTACAAATGGCCAGATTTCATTCCTTCTCATTGCCATGTAGTACTCCATTGTGTACATATACCACATCTTCTTGATCCACTCATCAGGTGATGGGCATTTAGGCTCTTTCCATGTTTTGGCTATTGTAGAAAGTGCTGCTATGAACATTGGGGTACATGTGTCCCTGTGCATCAGCACTTCTATATCCCTTGGGTAGATCCCTAGCAGTGCTATTGCTGGGTCATAAGGGAGTTCTATGGATAGTTTTTTGAGGAACCTCCACACTGTTTTCCAGAGAGGCTGCACCAGTTTACATTCCCACCAACAGTGCAGGAGGGCCCGTCTCTCCACACCCTCGCCAGCATCTATGGTCTCTTGATTTGTTCTTAAGAGTCTGTGCCTCTAGTAGAGTTACTTTTGTTGCTCAGTGTCCATTGATACTTTTTCTGGTCATAAGGTCCCAAACTTTCTTTTAGGGTACTTCCCTCTACCCTATTCACTGGTCATGTGCTTTGGGTGCTACTGCATGTGAGTAAAATCTAGCCAATAAGACTGCTGTATTACCAGAGTCCTACAAACATGACCTGGAGAGTTGATGAAATGCAAGAAGACTTTGGCCCAGGCTCTTGGACAAACATTCATTGCTGAGAACAACAAACACAGAGGAAGTCAGAGTCAAGAAATAGAAAAAGTATTTGGGATCCTGAATCAAGCTCTACCTGCAGCCACTTGTCAGAGTGTTTTTCAATTAAATGAGTCTGTTGCTTAGAATTTTATAATAATTTTTTAAATTTAATGTTTATTATTTTGAGAGAGAGAGATAGAGCACGAACAGGGGAGGGGCAGAGAGAGAGAGAAGCACAGAATCTGCAGCAGGCTCTGGGCTCTGAGCTGTCAGCACAGAGCCTAGCGTGGGGCTAGAACTCACGAGCCGTGAGATCATGACCTGAGCTGATGTTGGCCACTTAACCAACTAAGCCACCTAGGTGCCCTGGTTAGGGTATTAGTTGAAAATGTCCTAACCATACTATCTATTTGTTGTGAGGATAAAACATGATTTTACATAAATGATTAACAAAGTTTCTGACACATTAAATATACAATAATAGGTACTTAAATTTTTCTCAGAGTCAAAGCCTATACTTTGGGAACTTAATAATTTTTAGCTCTTAGTTTTTTTTCCTTTACATCTTTTTTATTTCCTTTAGGTTTTTATAACATTCTTTATTTAACTATCTAGTGTTGTAGTTAACAAACATGAAACAATTCAGCCAAATTTAGTAGTCCTATATGTAAATGAAAATAAGGTGAATTATTTGGTTATAGTATATAATTGTCTTGTATTCTTGAAATCAATTTAGCAATACTATAAAAGCCCTGGAAAATGTCCATTTTTTTTATCCAAAAATTCACTTCTGCCATCTTCTCTTATGAAAATGACATAAAATTCAGGCAAAGATTTATGTATCACAATAGTATACATAATAGTGAAAAGTTGGAAGAAAAAGCCTATGTATTGAGCAATGGATGAATGGCTCAGAAAAGTATGAGCCAGTCACAGAACTGAATATTTTGTATCCATTAAATAAAGACATTTGCAGAGAGTTGTTTATAACAGAGCGAATGAGCATGCCATAATATTAAATGAAAAGGGGATACTGAAATATACACATACTAAGAATTTAGTCATGTAAAATATTTTCTGTGTATTGTAGCATATATATGAGAAACAAATGAAGGAAAATACCAAAGTATTTGCCAGAGAGATTCACAGTGCCAGACTTGTGCACCGTGTCCTGTAGGAGTTAGACTTTGCTGTCTTTGTGTCAAAGTGACAATTCAGGCTGTTAAGATACATTAACAGCTATATCTAGGAAAAATATTTGGGCTGTTGAACCAGAGGCCCGATCCAGGCATCATCTATCAGCTTCCTCTGGCAGGGATTTAAAGGAAACAAACTGAAGAACATTTTCCCAGACAGTCTGGGTGAAGAGTGGAATTAGGATCCCGTCTATACTGTATTGCACTCAGCCCTGGCATTTCCCTCCTTCAGCCTCTAGTTAAAATGTAACTGTTGGGTTAGTGGGAGGAAACACAACCCAGTTTGCTCTGGTTTGGGGAAGTACCTGTCCTAATGTCCTAAAATAACGTTGTTTCTCTAGTTCATCATCAGAATTCATGCACATTGGCTCCTCCATTTAGCAACAACTATCATTTCTTAACATGCTTTTTTTCAATTAAAAAATGTTTTTAGTGTTTATTTATTTTTGAGAGAGACAGAGCACAGGGTGGGGTGGGAGGGGGTAGAGAGAGAGAGAGAGGGAGACACAGAATCTGAAGCAGGCTCCAGGCTCTGAGCTGTCTGCATGGAATCTGATGCAGGGCTTGAACTTGTGAACAGCGAGATCATGACCTGAGCTGAAGTCAGATGCTCAACCGACTGAGCCACCCAGGCACTCCAGGACGTTTTTTATATCAGATCCAGCGTTTGGTTCCTTACACATTTTATACAAAACAGCACAGGCTCAGGGATGGTAAATACTTGCTCAAAGACCCTTGGCCAGTAAATGTCAGGGCTGGGATGTGGGCTCTGCTTTATTGGTTCTGTCTTCATCTCCGTGAGCTACTCTGCTCCCTTGCAGGTGCCAGAGCTCAACTTGGTCTCTACAGCATCAAGCCCTCCCACCCTCCAGAGGTTCGTGCCAGCAGTTGTTTCTACAGTCATCTGTTTTAGACTCCCTTGTCTTTCCTGGTCACTCTCACAGCATTAGTCCTAATGGACAGATGCTTAGGAGCAATGGGTTATACTGCCTACCCAAGACAGAGGTAAGTCTCTTATAGGGTCTGCTTGCTCCTGCTGCTCAGGGGCTGGGAGGCTTCTTGAGGCTATACTGAGTCTGGGCATTCATGCATGCATTCACTCCTTCAACAAATAATGGATGAGACACTACCCTATGTCAATACCGTTCTAGGCACTAGAGATCAGTGGTGAGTTAGGAAGAATTGTCCCTGATCTCCTGGAGTTATGCTCTGGTGAGGGTCAGCAGAAATAATCAGATAAATGAAATGCAATGAAGACCATTTCGGGCAGTGGTAAGTACCAAGCAAACAATGAAATGTCAGAGAGTGAGCTAAGGTAGAAGCATCCCTGCACGAGTGAGAAGGACAGTGGTGACTGAAAGAAGAGATACATGGGGCACCTGGGTGGCTCAGTCGGTTAAGCCTCCGACTTCGGCTCAGGTCAGAGCTCATGTTTGTGGGTTCGAGCCCCGCGTCGGGCTCTGTGCTGACAGCTAGCTCAGAGCCTGGAGCTTGCTTCCAGTTCTGTGTCTCCTTCTCTCTCTGGCCCTCCCCCTCTCATGCTCTGTCTCTCTCTGTATCAAAAATAAATAAAATATTAAAAAAAATTAAGAAGAAAAAAAGAAGAGATACATGATGAGATGGAACCAGCGGTATGAAGGAAGAACCATCCAGGCTGAGGGAATAGCAAGTGCAAAGATCCTGAGGTTGAAAGAGCCTCACACGTTCAAGTCGGATTGCAGCAGCTGTCTGGCTGGAGTAGGGGCTGAGGTT
>NC_043716.1:28615812-28706048 GCF_006229205.1 Suricata suricatta
ATAAATAAAATATTAAAAAAAATTAAGAAGAAAAAAAGAAGAGATACATGATGAGATGGAACCAGCGGTATGAAGGAAGAACCATCCAGGCTGAGGGAATAGCAAGTGCAAAGATCCTGAGGTTGAAAGAGCCTCACACGTTCAAGTCGGAGTGCAGCAGCTGTCTGGCTGGAGTAGGGGCTGAGGTTGGAGGGGCCGGTGAGGCCTGGCCCTCATGAATATTCCAGTTATGGCAAGGAATGTGGGTTTTATCTGAAGTGCTCCAGGAGGTGAATGGCTCAGTCAGTGAGGCCTCTGACTCTTGATTTTGGCTCAGTTTGTGATCTCACGGTTATAGTATCAAGTCCCACTTGGGATTCTCTCTCTCTCTCTGCCCCCCCCCCACTCTCTTTTAAACAAAAGGCAAAGAAAAAAAAAGTTCTCTAGGAAGCCATTGGAAATTTTTTTTAAATTTTTAATGGTTTTTATTTATTTTGGAGAAACAGAGACAGTGTGAGCAGAGGAGGGGCAGAGAAAGAGGGAGACACAGAATCTGAAGCAGGCTCCAGGCTCTGAGCTAGCTGTCAGCACAGAGCCCGATGCAGGGCTTGAACCCACGAACCGTGAGATCGTGATCTGAGCAAAAGTCAGACGCTTAACCGACTGAGCCACCCAGGTGCCCCAGCCATTGGAAATTTCTAAGCCAAAGAGGGGCGAGCTCTGATTTCTCTTTTAAATGACTACATTGGTCTCTCCGGAGTGAGACCTGGGCTGTACAGGGTCGAGAGTGGAAGAAGCAGGGCCACCCGCCAGGAGGCTGCTGCAGGGGTCCAGGGAAGGGACGGTGGCCAGCACTGCCTGTTTGAGGAGAACTCTCTCTCTCTGGGGTGACCAGCTCCTCTGAGCCAGCAATTTCATAGTGTTCCTTCCTTTTTGTATCTCTGGAGACAGGATAGGACAGGGAAAACATTCTCCTCTGAGTCCATAGCCCTGTCTGTAGGGCAACCACACGGGCCCAATTCTGGGCGAATTGCCCTGCCTCCAGCTTCTTCAGGCTCCCCTGGTGGAGCCCCATTGCCGTGGAGACCAGGGGGCTCAGCTAACAAGTGTCGTCTTGGTCTCTAAGCAGATAGGGCCTGCGTGCTCACTGGGTTCTTCGGGTGCCTATTTTGTTTACATGGGTCCAACTCAAGCATGGTCATGCTGGTAAAAAGGGCTTTCAATGGCTTATTAAAAGGAGGGGAAAAAGATGCCAAAAGATTTTTGGACACCAGATAGCTCTTCCTAAACAGAGCTTGATAAGTTAAGTGTAAATGAATCAGAAACATGTGCATACTGGCTTTCTCTTTGCAGGCACTTTGGTTTAAAAATGAAAGGCAGGGTTTAGGGGGATGTGGGAGAGCATGGCTGGGCTTTGCAGGGACCTGAGTGAGAACTTCACAGAATGGAGGGCCCCCAACATGGTGACATTTTCTCCTGTTCTAATTTCTTTCATCCCAGGCCGTGAGAGCTGTTTGATATATGTGGCATTCTGCCGCATTTTCCTTGCAGACGCGATGTGCCTGGTATTCCTTGTTTCCTTGCCAAGGGCCTTATTATGCTGTGGGTTAAAACTATGCTTCACCAAAGCCCTTTGACTTACGCATCTTAAGAAGTTCACAGACTGTTCTCACGGGATCCAGGCTTTTGATGGCAAGCACGAATTCCCTCATTTAGCCTGTGCTGCAGCCTTGTGTAGCTGAGAGAGGGCGCTATCTGGGCACCGTTCAAAAACCCATACGAGCTCCATGACCTTGTGTAGGGGGCAGCTACAATATCTCACCCTTAGGGCTTTCATCTGTAAAATGGGGACAACGCCTTATCTGCTTCCAAGAGCTGTTCAGGAGGGCCACCTAAAGCCCTAAACAAGAGAGGGTCAGAATATAATCTAAGTTGGAAGGAGACAAGTAGGAGGGAGTCCAGAAACTGCATCTCTTCTTGCCCTTATTATATGACTGTCCATGATTAAGAGTCCTAGGATTTCAGAGCTTGGAAGGCATCTCATTAATCTCTTTATTTCACACTTGAGGAATCTGAAGCACCAAGGGGGAAATGACTGACCTGAGGTGACATAATTACCTCACTGAAAATGCTAAGATGCCAGTGACTGAGGGAATAAGGTCTGTCTTAGCAGTGAGAATGTCACAAGAAATGGGGGTCAGTTATCTGTAAAGCATTTTCTGAGCATCTTGTATTTTATTTATATTTAAATTTTTTTTCTTTTAATGTGTATTTTTGAGAGAAAGAGAGAGCGCAAGTGGGGGAGGAGCAGAAAGAGGAAGACATGAATCTGAAGCAGGCTTAGGCTCTGAGCTGTCAGTGCAGAGCCTGACATGAAGCCTGAACCCACAAGTCCCAGGAGATCATGACCTTAGCCAAAGTCAGACGCTCAACCAACTAAGCATGCAATGCTTAGTTTCTAGGGCATGCAATGGACACTCAACAGAATTTTGCAGAATGAGTCAAGAGTACTATGTAGAAGAGGGAGCAATAGGAAATGAAAAGAAAGCGTTATTTCAGACCTAGAGGAGCTTATAGTCTAGCTGTGGAGACAAGGTGTTTATGAAAAAAACCCAGAGCAGTGTAAGTAATTGTAAGTACAATGAAATAGGACTTTCTTCCTTAAGAAAAACAGGTTCTTTGTTTTTTATTTATTAAAAAGTTTTTTAAACATTTATTTATTTTTGAGAGACAGAGAGAAACAGAGCACAAGCAGGGTAGGGGCAGAGAGAGAGTGAGAGAGACACAGAATCCAAAGCAGACTCCAGGTTCTGAGCTGTCAGCACAGAGCCCGACACAGGGCTCAGACCCACAAACTGGGAGACCATGACCTGAACCAAAGTCAGATGCTTAACTGAGCCACCCAGGCACCCCAAGAAAAAGATATTTTTAAACAAAATGGGATAATTTGTGCCCCTAAAACAAACAAGACATCTAATGTTGGTATTCGTGTGGTGAATGAAAGCCCTCCTGCACAGGGGCTCAAGGCCCAGGGGCTCAGGCTGGGTAGTTGCCCCCAGGCAACATGATTTCAGCCCTTGTTACAGGAATTAACATGTGACCTTGTACATGGAGCCAGTCACAGCGCTCCTATGTCCTTTGGTATATGATCAATAGAGAGAGGAGGTCTTTCTTCCTTTCGGATTATTAGTCCACAGCACTCACACTTGAAGGGGTCAGTGGCCTTCTTTCCGGACATGCAGAAAGATGCTAAGAATGATGTCAATGGGCAGTTGGGAGAGGAGCCAAGAGAAGGAGAAAGAAGCAGATATGATGACTTATTTGATTTCCCTAGATTCAGTCATGACTTATGTCTACCTTTGGACTTCTAGTTACAGGAAATAAATCAGTGAATTCCCTTTCTCCAAAAGGGTTCCCGTCCCTTTTATTCATAAAAAAGGAATACAATTGGAAAGCTACTCTGAAGGTCTATTAGCTTTGGGTGAGGTAGCTGTGTGGGTTGATGAAGATAAATGGATCATTTATGGAAGCCAATGGTGTTTGAGAAGGCTCAGTACTGGGGGAAGGAGTCCAATGCTGAGTGCTAAGCCATGAAGGAGAGTGGACAGTTACCTCTGGTCTTCTCTGGGAAGCAGGAAAGTCCACCCCTCCATCGGAACCCATAGACCTCTATTCACTGGCCCCAGGCCCTGAAAGGAATCCACTATTTGGATTAAGTCAGACATTCTTTAAATGTGTTCTTCTGATTACCCATGTAAACAGACTGTATTCAAATACAGTAAAACGTTGGATTGTGAGGAACTTGTTCTGTGAGTGTTCTGCAAGATGAGCAAACATTTCTAATAAATTTTAACTTGATAAATGAGCAATGTCTTGCAATACGAATAGTACATGATGCCAAACATCACCTGATCGCAACTGAGACAATGGTTCTTCTCTCTCTCTCTGTCTCTTTGTCTCTCTCTCTGTCTGGCTCTCTCTGCAGAATTGTGGGTGATCGTCTCCCATGCTCAGATCCTTGGTCTCAGGCTGTGGTGTCTGGCAGAAATCAGCGATTTTTCAGAAAGTTGGAAGGTGCCCACAACTGGCACTAATGTATGTTTTGTCACTTCAAAGCACGTATGGACAGTCCTTTGCTTTTCTATACAAGAAGCAGCTTAGGAATGCTTTGCTTCATTCTAGGTCAGGCTGCCTACAGGTATAGACCCTTTTGTCTGCTGCCTTATTGCCCGTTACATTAAATACAGTATATGACAAGAGTTTATCAATACTGTAATGATGTCAATATCTGTGAGAGTGTATACAATGAACCCCAAAGATTCCATTGAACCAATAGATAGCAGTGATTCTGTTCATGAAAGTTGTCCTGCACAATAGCCCTCCTCTCCCTTACCCCCTTCACACTAGCCATGAAGGTTTTCAAAGGTAAGGGCAGGTTAATTTGTTTATTTTTCTTTATATTGTGTATTATATTGCAAGTATTGTAATCATCTTTATATGAATATTTTGTGGAATGAGTCATTTGAGTTTCCATAATTTCTTAGGGAGAAATTCATTATGATATACAAATGTTTTGGATTACAAGCATGTTTCTGGAACAAATTATGCTCGCAAAGCGAGGTTTTACTGTGGATATGTTTTCTTGACTTCAGGACTTCTTAGATTTAATTCTGCCAATATTCTTTGAGAACCCCCATGAGGCAGCTGGAGTATATATTTCCTAGCTTTTTGGTTCAAATAACTGTTTTGTTTACTTTTGTTTGGAGGAGTCTCTCGTAAGAACATTTTTCTGATAGGTGTTGAGTTCCCTGCAAAGCACCATACTGTTTGGGGGAACTAACATGCTATTTTAACCTGTCTTCCTTCCACAAAGCATTGGAGATACAGAAGTGAGCAGAGCAGGGAATGCACAGCTAGCAGACCAAGAACAGACTGTTAAAAAGAGTATGGCAAGGAGAGTGTTGGACCAGCTCAGGCACCAGGACGAGAGCAGCAATAACAGTGTGGAAGACAAGGCTCTGACCTTCTCTGTAACCAAAGCAGAAAGAAGAAGAAATCATGATGAGTCCCTTTCCTAAATTAATGAAACAATCCTCTAATACTCTTGAGTTTTATAGCTTGAATTGCCTCCTAAATGCAAGCAATTGGGAGAAGCAAAGATTTTTCTTCTTTTTAGCATTGAACCCTCGGAAAAAATTGATCACATAGCTCTTTATGTAGGGGGTATTGAATAACATAATGGATGGTCTTTGACAGCAAACTAGGCAAAGATGCAGAAACATCCCCCATATGGCTATTTCATCTATTAAAATTCGATGAAAGCCAAGGACAATTACAGCTCTTTGTAGGAATGTCTCTAGTGAGCTAAGGGCATGCAGTCTGACATATTGCTCAAGTGACCTCAACTCATACAGGATCGATAGGGCTTAGGTATCTAGACAGAGCTGCTAACAAGTCAACCTGATGGAAACCACCAATGTGTACCAAGTAGTTATTGGCATACTTAACGGGTGGAGAAAGTTGAGAATTAGTGAAAGGTGTGTAGACTAGGGCCATTTTGAAGGTGAGAAGAGGAACCGGTAAGGAGAGGGAGAGAAGGGGAAGGCAGGATGGGAGCACTCAGGTGGAAGCGGCATTCAGAGTCCTGATATATAGCCAACAGGTGTCTTAGAGGCCATAGGATTAGATTCAAATGTGGGTGAAATTCTTACAGAGTAGATGGCCTAAGACAGTTCTAGTACAATGAGGCCAAGCTTTAAGGCCTCCAATCAGAAACTGAAGGAATATATAGCCCAAGGTTCAAAATGGTTATTTCCAAATGGAAGAGAATCCCAACACTAAAGTTAAATAATAGTGTTATTTACAAATGACTCAAACACAAATGTCAAAAGAAACCAAATTTCACTGTTTACTGATTTTAAAAGTTCTATAGTCCGGGGGCACCTGTGGCTCAGTCGGTTAAGGTCTGACTCTTGGTTTTGGCTCAGATCATGATCTTGTGGTTCCATGAGTTCAAGCCCCACACTGGGCTCTCTGCTGTCAGTTTGTAGTCTACTTCAGATCCTCTGTCTTCCTCTCTTTGCCCTCCCCAGGTTTTCATGCTCCCTGTCTCAGAAATAAACATTAAAAAAAAACTTTTTTTAACGTTCTATAGTCTGGTTGTATGAGATAAGCCAATAACTTGACACTCCTCATGGTTACACCTATTTTTGTGTGTCCCTCCCTCATCACATATCAAAGCCCTCTGGTTCCTTTACATATGTAGTCCCAAACTTGGCCTTCAGGCTGTGCTGGTCCTAAGTCAGTTTCCCTACCTCCCCAACTGCAGCCTTAAAATTTCCCATTAAAAAAAATGTTTATTTATTTATTTTTGTGGGGGCAGGGCAGAGAGAGACAGAGAGAGAGAATCTCAAGCATGTTCCACACCATCAGCACCGAGCCCAATGGGGGGCTCGAACTCATGAACTGTGCGATCATGACCTGAGTTGAAATCAAGAGTCAGATGCTTAACTGACTGAGCCACCCAGGTGCTCCAAAACTTCCCATGTATTTAAGCACTGTACCAGTTTCTCAAATATTGGGTTTCCCCTCAAAATAGGGAATCCTTCATTCCCATAAAACCCATGAGCTCCACCAACATTTATTATTTAAAAAAAATAATATAAGCTAGCATGGAAAGGGAGCTGCAGAGCGAAGGAGGCAATAGAAGCTGCTCAGAGTGGCTACAATTTGATGGGAATATCATAGAAAACCTTTAGAAAGTATGCGATGGTAGTAGAGTCATAGCTTAAAGATTAAGGGAAGGATTCTGAGGAGAGCAACGCTGTTTACTCCCCAAAACAAAGTCTTTGTAGTGGTAAGAGGAGGGTACTAAGTAGGTTTTGTGGGTCCCAAACAAAAGAAACCATGGAAAACAGACTATGAGTCATGGAAGGGAATTTTGAGGTCATCTCGATAACCGCCCAGGGTGGTTTACTTATAAACAAGAAAATGGAAGCCCAGGTAGACCGTCATTTCCCTAAGATCAGAGAGAGGCACAGCTAAGGTTAGGGTCTAAACTTTGAGATGCCCAGCTCTGAGTTCTACTTGCCCCTGTGCTGAGGGGCTGCAAGTGTGGGAGAGAGGGCTGTCATCTTATCCTGAGCATGGGTGACATCGAGGGGGCACGAGAGCACTGGAGATTGGACATGTGTGGGAAATTTCCCCAAATCAATAGAAAAGGAAGGGAGGAGTGTGTATGTAGACTACAAACTTTTAAAATCTGTTCCTGGTGTCTTAATGAGCTCCCGACACTCAGGGTTGCAGGAAAATACCAAGAATCGTCTAAGTTTGGGGGATCTGAGAGGCAGAAGGGGCTCTGAATAATGCCCACGCTGGGCCAGGCAGGCGCAGCCAGCACACCCAGCTGTTCATGTTTTGGGAAAAGGGCAATCGATGGAATCCTTCTGCAGAGGCAGAAAGGTTCCACACAGTGAATAAGTCACACGGTTCAGCCTCTTTACAGACAACACAAATGCTCTGTGGTCACTTGACCTCACTCTGTGGCTTTCTCCTCATGGATTTGCCCCACATGTACCAACACTCTCACAGAGGAGATGCTCTTTTCCCAGGGTGGCCCAGCGTCTTTCCATTGCTACAATTTGTAGCTGGCTCTTCCAGTAGCCTGGGTCCATATCACCGTCTTTAGTGAGACTCCAGTATCTCCTGACTGGATGTAGGGTGGGTGAAATGGCCACAAAACATTTCCCCTTCTCTCTTCCTTTCCTTCTTTGATCTTTTGACAAAGTGAAATGTCACACAATGGTGGCCTCAGAGGTCAGACTTTCATTTTTGGTTGGTCCCACTAAGGAGTCTTGAAGTTTAGAACTGCTGGAAGGAAGCCCTTCGGGATGGAGGCTAAGGTACAACATCAGGTATCAGAGGACGGTGACAAATGAGGATAGTGTCAAGAGAGACTGTTCAAATAAACAGCCGGATGCTTGGAAGTACAGCCTGAAGACCTCAGATCTTTCTCTCCCCTCTGTTTTTTTTCCCCCCAAAACAGAAGATTAAGTTTGCTGTGAACATGAGCTGATGAAAAGAATTCAAATAGTGCTTTGAATAGGACCCCAGTCAGACCCACAGGAGAGCTACAAATTGCTTTTGGAGACACCAGTCTCCCTTTACAGAAAGTTAGCATAAAGCTCACATATCTTCTTTCTATAAGGTACTAACTTGTAAATTAACCTTTAATGGTGTATAAATGATGTCCTGAAAGAACTGCTTATGCAGCTATATTTATGATCTAGAAAATTGCAAATATTTACAAGATTATAGGTGTTAATGGTCTGTCAAAAATGTTTGTATATTGTACATACATTAAACCCCGGTTTCAGACCACCCTGGTATAAAAGACCACCACTCTCTAGTCCCATATAGGGTTTCACTTTGATTCCATATATGCCAATCCCTATAATTAGCCTGTTCCCTAATATAGATCAAGTCCACTTTATAGGGAATTCTCCCAATACTTTTCATTTAATTTAAATCCAGTGCCTGGGCCGTCTATGTAAACTGTTTGGTAAATGGCCCAGGATGGCCAATCGATCTTATGTCAGCCCTTTGGAGGCTCCTGGGCAATGGCCTGTGAACCTGTCTGCCTTGTTTCTGAGTGGGCCCCGCTGCAGGGTCCTGGTTTGACTGCTTTCCTGAAATAAAATTAAGTATCTATGTGTGCTCCCACGACTCGGCCTCCGTGCTGAGGTTTGGTCATTTGAGCACGAAATGTACAGAAGCCACAGACATAATTCATTTCCAAGAGCAGCCTATTGTTACAACTGCACCTTGACTCTGGTTCTGGACAATGGGAAAGACTCCTGGGCAGAAGGGGGACCATCTCCTTTGTTCCTCTCATTGCTAACCCTACTGTGGCTCCCTTCTCTGGACAACCTGTGTTATTATTCCATGGGGGGGGGGCAGCAGGAAGAAAACAGAAAGGGTCACCTGTTGTTTTGAAATGGTTCTTCGATCCTAGTTTATTATCTCCTTTGCACACTTTCATTAATGTCAAACTGTTTCCACGGCTGTCTCGGGCTGATCGGTCTCCTGAGGCCTCTCCTGGGGCTGGGTCTGCCTCCCTGGGAATGGGGAGATCAAGCTCCTTTTCCAAGGTTACGGAAAGAACTGGCTTCCCACCCACTCCGTCCGATAAAAACACACAGGAATCTGCCCAAGTTCCGACGAGAAAAGATTAACTTTTGAATTTTTATACAGATCTTCTCATAATCACTCCCTCCCACTCCACTCCACTCCTCCACCCCACCCTCAAAAAACAGACCAGGGAAATAATAAAATCAGTTTTCCCTTAAGCTCTTTAACGATCACTGACGACACACGCTTAATTTTCTTGAAAATAAAATAGGTGTTTGGGTGGCTGCACCAGATTGAAACCATTGAAGTCTCTGCAGAGGTCTTAAATGGGGCTGGCAGGATGACTTCAGGCCCCAAATGAAGAGCAGCATGCCTCCAGAGCTAAGGGGACAGGCTCGTGACCATGCTAAGAAATAGGAAACTCAGCTGGGGAGGCAGTGGCCCCAACAGCCTCTCTAGGAGGATTCTCTGAGCTACCAAGTCTTTCAACCTGCCTGGGATGGGGGAAAGATTCATTAAAATGATAGTAGGGTTCTTGGGAGACTGAGATCTAGAGGGTTCCACTGGAGCTGTTTTGGAAATCTCTCCACCTTGAAATGCCTGTCAGACTCATTAGACTAACAATTCCCTCTTGGATCCTGGCCCCTGTGGGGACCCAGGCAGGGGGAAAGGGGCTTTTCTGAGATATTTTCAGCATGCCAGAAGCACTCAGTGGGGTTGTAGAGCTAACTGGGTTCAGATGTAAGGAACAACTAACATATATTTTTTCTAACTGAAATCCTACTGAAATCAATATGTTTATGTTGGTTTCCTCACAATGGCCGTTTTTGTCTAATAACAAAACAAGAAAAATGTTTCTCAATTAATTGCATCCGGTATATAGACCCTATTGTTTAAACTATGGAATCTGGGAGGAGAGGAAGATTACAAGTTCCCTGGAGGTGAAAAGTCGGGAGCCACTGGTTTAAGGGGGGACTTGTGCAAGATATGGAACACCGGGTCACCACATGTTTTATTCAGGTGCTGGAAAGTAAACACAAATTGCAGATCTCAGTAAGGGACAGATTCCAGTATCTGTTCACTTGCCTTTTATGTTTATCCAGGAAAGCCAAAAGTACTGTTATCTGGACAGCCAAATGTACTATATCCACATGCTGTCAAAAGAAGGGAATGACTTCACCTTCTCTCTTGCTCAGGAAGTAATTCTTTTTAGGATGGAAGCTTAAAATTAGGAAGTGACCAGGTACCAGGTAAGGCTGGATCCTGTCTATTCCCTAGTGTTGTTTACGAGGGAAGGGCCTGGAACAGTCACAAAAAAAAGCTCAGGGTCCACTCCTCCCGGTGAGGTTGGCAAAGCATGGGAGAGATTCAGGGATTCATCAATTGTTTCAAACTTTTTTCTTTTTTAAACATTTTGGGTTTGGCAAAACCCCAGACATACTTTACCAAGCACTTTTTCCTTCATTTGTTAATCCCATGTGTATTTCAAATGCAATCCGTATGTTACTGATTCATTTACACTTAACCCATCAAAAATGCTGGTTGGGATGAATTAGTTGATGCCCAAGGAGAAGTATGGTCCCCTTTTGAAGATGGTGTTGGGAACCTTTCCCCCACCCCCCTACCTTCATTTGCCAAATGTAGTTCAAAGTGAATCAGCACCCTAGCCCCACCCTACCACCACCACCAATTTTTAATAACATCAGTAAAGGCAATCCCAAAGAGCACTAAATTTGGGAAAATTTCTTTATTCCACTCTCCCTCATTTAAAAATCCTTGTGTATTTTAAGGGAAATCTAATCCACATGTTTTTGATTCATCTACACTTAAATCATTAAAATGTTGTTTTGAACAAGCCACTTGGTGAGCAGAAATGAGTATAAGCCTCCCCTTAATATTATTTCTTCAAGCTCTTTTCTGCAAAACAGGAAGTCACATTGGGGAAGCTGAATACCCAAAAGTTAAATTTGGTATGATGATTCTTAGGCCACCATGATTTAGATAAATCTATTTTTGGCAATCCTCACACAAAACCCAGTGCAATGCTCTGTTTGGATGGCAGATGTATGCTCATAATTGCATATAATCAGCTAAATTGCATCTGTAAGTTAGTTACTTCCTTTAAGTAATTTGAACGGTGTGTGTGTGTGTGTGTGTGTGTGTGTGTGTGTGTGCGCGCGTGTGTATGTGTGATACCAAATCTTTTGGATCCTAAGCACACCTGGAAAATGGCACTAAAAAAGGAATCACATTCTGAGAAAAAGGAGAGAATCAAATAGTTTATGTATTTGCCACAAGCATTAATTGGGCATATACGGGATATAGACTTCTTTATCTAGTCCTAGTTAAAGACCAGTTAAGGTCACTGAACCAGTGTCGTCATGCTCACTGACAAATTAGAGGGGCAAACTGGTACCATCCCCTTTGATCTCTAGCCTGTGATAACAGATGCTGGTGGACTTCTCTCTCTCCCTTTCTCTCTGTCTGTCTGTCTGTCTCTCTCTCTCTCTCTCTCTCATCCTTTTTATCTCCCTTCCGTGAATCTCAATGGTATAAGTGATACTGGGAACACTTCCTTACTCCAACCTTTTCATTTAACAGAGGAAGAAACAGAAGTCTAAGAGCTGGTGACAGAACTGGAACAAGAATATAGAACATCTGATTCCCCAAGTCACACCGTAGCACAGTGGTTAAAAAGGAGGGTGTGTGATGTGTGTCCGGATACTGACTTCACATTCAGTAGTGGGGGATTCAGTGGTAGTAGTCCTGTTACAGAACTTTGCTGTATCTTGAGTCCCTCAGAAATGGGAATAATAATAGTGCTGTTGTGAAGCTTACATAAGATACTCCATACAACAGTATCTAGATATAATAAGCACCCAACAAATCATAGCTGATGTTCTTTCTACTCCTCTGTACAGTTACTCTGTATCTCTAATACTTTGGAAATTTCATCAGGGCAAAGGAACATGCCTACCATTTTTTAAAATTTATGTTTTTTATTTATTTTTGAGAGACAGAGAGAGGCAGCATGAGCAGGGGAGGGACAGAGAGAGAGGGAGATGCAGAATCTGAAGCAGGCTATAGGCTCTGAGCTGTCAGCACAGAGCCCAACGTGGGGCTCGAATCCATGAACCATGAGATCATGACCTGAACCAAAGCTGCACGCTTAACTGACTGAGCCACCAGGCGCCCCACGTGCCTACCATTTTATGAATAAGGAGACCAGTGGTAGCTGCCGTGGGCCACATAATTTAGATATTCTGAAGTCCTCTCTCTCTACCAGCCCTTTCTTCTAAATTCTGCCCCATGGCGGGCAGACTCCATGCGCCACACACAAAGCACATGGGGTCCTTCCTCTGAACAAAACCCTCCCATACTGTGAGAAAGAGAAAGCAAAATGGAGCCAGTTTAGAGGGAAAAAAATAGCATGGCAATAATCATTTATTAATATTGTTATTATTTTCATGTCAATAGCCTAATATTATCTTTAAAATACAACATTTAAGCCACAGCAGGGCAATGTCATTTCTATCTAGTGCAGGCCACAGGTCGTGAAAGTTCCTCAAAGCTCACTTGTCAGATAGAGCCATCTGCACTGTGAGAGAGGGGTATCATGGAAAATAAAAACACCGTGTCACTGTAATAAATTCATCACCAGAAGCCAACACGAGGCAAAAAAGAGTTAAATTTACAAGCCTTCCCTTGGTTCTTCTCACTTTGGCTAAAATTCTAGACTTCTAGAAGAGACTTTGAGGAGCAGCAGCATCAACCTGCTACAGAAGCTGGCAGAGTGTCTCGATTTTTTCATATGTTAGGTTGAGGAATCGTAGTGAGGTTTTCGGGGTGGCCGTAGAGGGGGAACAGGACAAGCAGCTGAAAAAGTACCCTTGGAAGCGGTGGGGGCATGCTGGGAGCAAGAGACACTAAGATACCCAGTGCATGTTTCCCCTTTGATTCCAAAGTCTCCCCCCCCCCCCCCCCCCATGCCGCCCAGAGCTCCAAATGCTGCTTGAGAAAACCTATGGTAACCTGTTTCTCAGCCCAGGGCGACACATCCTTTAATATAAATTCCTGAAATTGTCCAAAGGAAGCTGTGGCTATGACTGTTTCCAACAGGGCCAAACATCTGGATGAAGGTTGTGGGGAGGGAGTCCCCTGAATAGTCCTCATGTCCTCATTTGCTTGTGGCCTGCAGGGTTGGTGACTGTGGGAAAATTGGCAAGGGTTCTCAAAAGGGCATCATCCCGGGAGCAAAGCGAAGAGTCTAAGTGGAGGGTTTTACCCACTGTTGGAAAATGCTCCGACCATGTCATCTGGGTGTCTGCAGGGCCTGAGCTGTGGGATTTACCCTCTTTTTCCAGAGTCCTGAACAAGAGAGGAACGATTAATGTTTAAAATCCTGTGAATAAGTGAGTTGGGTAGCACATCACAATTGATGTAGCCCTGGTGTTTGCGGCTCCGTCTGCAGCCAGAGGACCACAGAAGACCCAAAGGTCTTTATCAGCTCCAGGATTCAAGGGTCTCTGACCATGATCATGGCTTTCTAGTGCCAGCTATCTTTAGCAAAGAGGTGGCATCTCTACTTCCAGGACCACTGCATTATCATCTTCGTCATCACTACCACCATCAGCATAAAGCAAGTGAGTGCTTACAATATCCAGGCACCAAATCAAAGGCTAGAATATTCAATCGACAAGAGCCCTTTGAACAACCCATCACAATCTCATATTCATAAATAAGGAACCCAAAGTTAAGAGAGTTGATCGACACACCAAGGTGGCAAGTGACGTGTCTAGGACTTGACCTCAAAGTCTATAACATTGATTAGTATGAAGTTGGGTAATCTAGGCATAACTTGAATGAATGAACGAATGAATGAATGAATGAACAAATAATTACAAAGGCCCATTCTGACTTAAGCTACTTTAGTGACTCTTGATAATCTTAGAAGATAATATTGGTTTGGCAAAAAGAACTAGATGTAGGATCGAATTCCTGATTTGTCACTTTCTACATGTGTGGTCATAGGTAGCTAATTATGTCTTTGAGCTTGATTTTATATCTGTAAAATAGGGATAATATAATATCAACCACTCTGTAGAATTATTATTAAGGCTCTTATGTATATTATATAATGTACGTGGTTCATAGTTGGTGCTCAATATCTGTTATGTATTATTTTTAAACACAACTTTTATATTTAACATTTTTTTATGTTTATTTATTATTGAGACAGAGAGAAACAGAGCATGAATGGTGGAGGGGCAGAGAGAGGGAGACACAGAATCCAAACCAGGCTCCAGGCTCTGAGCCATCAGCACAGAGCCCGATGCAGGGCTCGAACCCATGAACTGCGAGATCATAACGTGATCCAAAGTTGGATGCCCATCCGACTGAGCCACCCAGGCAGCCCTACAACTTTTATATCAATTGATAATTCCATGTGGCCTAAAATCATGTACCAAGAAAAGCAAACTATGAGCAGGTGGTAGTCAAAGGAAGCTGGCTGCATTGTCTCTTACCTCCTAACATTCTTAAATCTTCAGAATGTGAACTTCCCTTTCTCTAATCTAAACTCCAAGTTTTCAGCCCCAAGTCATTCTCCACCATGAAAAAGCAAATCCATGAATTTGAGCCCCCTCTTATAAGGCAAGAGAACTAGAGGAGGCAAGGCTTATGTCTGCTGAGAGGAAAATGCTTGGATTTTGAAAGACTAAAAGAAATATCACATTTTTCTTATTTTATAATTTGCAAGTGTATTTCATTCTAAGCTGACAAATAATATATTAAAACCAATACTTCTCCACTCCATAATAAAATAGCTTGACTTGAGTCTTTGAAAATGTTTTTATTAATCTTTTCTAAGCCCTACCTGTGAGCTCTGCTCACAGACTGACTCCAGCACTGGCAATTTACAGAGCTGGACAAGGAAGGGACTCAGGATGGAAACAGCTACTCTTTTGGGTATGTCTCAGCTCACGACACATTATTTTTTCAGGCAGAATTATCATCTGCTAATTTCTCTCCATAGTACGTTTTCAGTTCTTATATAAATTATTATTATTAGAATATGGAAGCTTAACCAGTAATGAGAAAATATAACCAAAGTACTCAAATGTTTTAGACTTGATTGTCTTGAATGTCTAAAATTTAACAAGCTTGCATAAAAGCTGTTTGATATACAACAGTCAGTGAAAAGTCCACCCATTTACAAAGCATGATTGGGTTACACTCACCACACTGACCTTCTTGGTGTGTAAACAGACCACTTTTTCATGGGGGTAACATACAGATTAAGTTTCCATTAAAAATTAGCCATTTCTAAATTTATATGATTAATTTTGACTTCTTTGGGGGGCCATGCAAAAGGTAGAAATGTACTCTTTTCTTTTCACAAGTCTGAGTCTCATACAGAGTATCCCCTTCCACACTGCCCAAGTCTACATGGCAGAGTGAGTATCCTTTTCGGAGTCAAATGTCTGTGCCTGGTGGAGTGCATTGGCAGAGGAGCTGTGCTGTAATCCAAAAACAGGAAGTCTGAGAAAAGCTAGCCTACCTCCTACCTTCTCTGTACCTAAAGGTGCAAATGTTCTTTCCAGTCTATTCTCTAGCTCCAACCTCAGGAACTCTGGTGATACAACTCATGGTGACATGAGTTGCGACGAGCTGTCTCCAATAAAACATCATTAGCTCAGGGTTGGCAGAAAAGAGAATCATTGAATCAAATGGTCATGGTCAAAGGTAGGCTAGAACCCAGGAGTCACTTTTCCTGCTGCCTTTCTCGCCCTATCCTCATACCGTCCTGTAGGTGTTCACTGCCTTTTGCAGTTCGCTCTTCTTCTCCCTGGCTCTATCTGACAGTGGTTACTTGAACCTTAATACTGATTTCAGAAGCAGGACTGGTCTGGCTTGAGGCAGCACGTACAGAAAGTGGTAACAGAGCGGGGTCCTTTGTATCTAAGAGACGCGATATATTTGTAGTCAGAGCCGCTGGATGAGAGGGACTGGACTCCCCTGCTCTGCGGCCAGGCATGGGTCCCTACTGTCCCTACTCCTTTAGTGGTCTCCTTCCTCACCATCTCTTCTCCCCACTTCCTGAAGACCAGGGATCCAGGGCTCATGCTCCCAATGTCCTATCTTTGTCTTATGCCAGGAGTTCTGAGATTGGTGGTTTGGGGCACAACGTGGATGTGATGCATTTTCAAAGCTCCCCTGGTGGTTCTGATATGTCGGAGGGGTTGGGAAGCTCTGCTGTGGAGAAAGTCAGGCCGCATGCAGCGCACAGGAAGGCAGATACTGCAGATATAACCAAGGGAAAAGAACTACCTCAGAGTCCTGGTCGAGGAGAAGGAGCGTAGTCACTCATGTGACTCAACTCACACCCTTGCACACTGGCCCACATAGACACTGGTCCACATTTGCTAAAAACACTCACTTTAGTTTGTTGATACTCAGGCTCCTGTTGGCCACATAGCACTGTGTCATAGCATAACTTTCAAATCAGTGAAAGCCTTCATACCTTGCATCCTGTCAGGTACTAGAGTGCTTTGAATACTAATAAATTACCAATTAAGAATGGGGCAGTGGTTCAGGAGTCCCAAAACACTGAGGAACTGTGATTTTGTCTTTATTTCCCTGAACATCTTCCAGCACATGTTTTGGTGAAATACTTTAATTTTTATAGGAGACTACTGTTTCAGTATTAGAAAAATTTTCAGCAACAGTGAACATCTATACTCCAAATACTTGACAGAATATATAACCTTTGTAACCTTGAATGTTCCATTGCTCAGTCCTTATTAAACATTCAGCTTTAAGAAATAATATTTCATGGGGCTTGCCCAGAAGATAGGAAGATAGCATGTAAATGTTCAGAATAGTCTGGGCACATCGTGACAGCCTGAGCAAGGCAGACTTTTCTTTATTCCTCTAGGTGGTCTAAATATTGTCCCCGGATGAAGCCAGACCCTGAGTGAGCTATGTGCCTGCACTGCAGTATTCTGGCCTCATATCCAGATACTTCCACTATCCTGGGCATTGCATTCCTCCTGGCCTCTCTGAAGAATGGCTCAACAACCAGCCTATTGAGATTTACTGTTGAATCAGAGCAGCAATGCATTTTCTAAGAACCCAGAGGAGAAATTTCATGGAGGCCTCAAGGCTAGGAGCAGTTGTATTTCTCCTAAAAGTCTAGATTTTTTTCTAATATAAAGATTTTAATTTTTAAGAATAGTTTTAAATTCATAGCAAACTTGAGAGGAAGTTACAGGGATTTCCCATACAACCCTGCCCCCATATATGCACAGAGTCCGTTACTGACATCCCCACCAGAGCGATACATAATTTAGAATCAGTGAACCTACACGGATACATCTTAATCACCCAAAGTCCATAGTTGACGTTTAGGCTCATTCTTGGTGGTGTACGTTCTATGGGTTTGCACGAATGTATAACAATATGTATCCATCATTATACTATCAGAGTACTTTTACTGCCCTACAAATCCTCTGGGCTTCAACAATAGTCAATTTCCTTCCTTTCTCCCTAGCCCTTGGCCACCACTATCTTTTGACCATCTACATAGTTCTGCCTTTTTCAGAATGCTATATAGTTGGAATCATAAAGTATGTTAATTTTTTCAGGTTTAGATTGTTTTTAACTGATGCCTACCATGAATTGCTGTAGGAAGTTCAGCATTAATTGGTGACCCACTATTAGTAACCAGGGAGAACCCTATGGGTGCATTTAGTCTGCTGAAGTAATCTTATTCCACCTCATTTTTCTCCCTCCTGATTCCCTCAATTGTTATTTTTATTTTATCGCAGTGTACGTATTTCAAATTAAAAAAACATTTGAAGATGTGGGAGGAAAGTAAACAAGCAAAGTTAGCCTTGTGATACACTTAAATAATTCTTTTATTCAGATTTACTGCCCTAGTTTTTTCTTTAGTTAAAAGTGCATAATAACAAGAGTTCCAATCTTGGTCCCATCACTGGTTAGGCTGTGGAACTTTTGAGAACTTTATCCTGTAGGTCTGACTATATATCTGTTGGGTGGAGGAGTGTAAGTACATGGTCTAAAGTCCTGTTCGGTGCCAACAATCTTGGATGTATAAAGGAGTTCACATTCTCTGAGCATGCACAATCAGCCCTCTAACCACGAAGGTGCCACAAATGGAAGCCAGCTAGTGAGCCTGTGTTCTGTGATTACACCCCAGGACACAAAATTCACAATGAAATGCCTGCTGGCTGAAATTGCCTTGAGCCAACTTGCCACCTTCACTCAAGGAGTTTACAATCTATAGGATATCCCTGAAATTCAGTCTCAATATCCCAAAGAGTGGGCATAGAGTAAGGATATGGAGAGATGAATGAATCCAACAATATGTTCTCGAATGACTTCTCAACTTTTGGATTTTTTCTATTTAGATCTATTTTATTTTGTTTATTAAAACACAGCATCTATATATGCAAAGATTGCTCATGCACACAAGTTATTATTTATTCAATACATAATTCTTGATGTGCATATGGATTTCCAATCCCCTTGCTCTAACTCTGTAGTATTAACCCTCTTCTCAACCCCCAAACTTAGAAGTAGGTAAATACTTCTAAAGATTTATGATGATACTTTAGGAAAAAATATTTCCAGTTATTTTTCGTAATTAGCACCCAAACATCTATTTGTGTTATTATAGTTAAAATTAACTTGTTATGGAAATGTTATGATGTAAAAAAAATCTCATTATTTTTTACTGATAGCAGCTTTTTGAGAAATCATTCTTTTTTGTTCGTTTCTGAGGGAATGCTTCAGATTCTTTATTATCTCTTCAGAGAGGTCCACAGCTCAATACAAAAGGATACAGGCTACTGATTCACAGACAGTTGTGTAACTCAACTCTAGCATCTGAATAGAACTTCCTGGCATTTGTTTTATAAGCTATTTTCACCTTTTGTTTCATTTTTCTCTTTTAGTTTATTCTTTTTTTAAAAAAATTTCTTAGAGAGAGAAGCATGAACAAGGGAGAGGGGCAGAGAGAGAGAGAGAATCTTAAGAGTGTGGAGCCCGATGTGGGAGTCGATCCCAAGAATCATGAGATCATAACCTGAGCTGAAATCCAGAGTCGGACGTTCAATTGACTGAGCCACCCAGGCACCCCTCATTTTAGTTTCTTAACACTCATATTCCAGACATCTTTTGTATGGACTCACTTCGTACAGAAGCGGATTTTGTGTGGATCTCTTCCTACAGAAGTCAGGAGTACTGGTTACTATTTTTTTTCAATTCTCTTGTTAGAACATATATTTTCATGTTCACATTTAAGCTTCATCTGGGGTGGGGTCGCAACAAATGAGAGGAGGTCAGGCGGGTGGTCTTGTAGCAACAAAACAGTAAGTGGAAATGAAACTGGGCAGCTGTGAGATGGATGTTTCATCTGCAAACGTGGACCTCAGAGAGAAAACCTTTTGGGTAGGAGGAGATTTACGCTCTTTGCTAAGTGCATTACAAAAGTCTTTCCTGATACAAATGCAACGAAGTCAAATTTTGGCTTAACTAGAATGAAAACTGCTCTGGAAACAGAAGCTTCAATTTTTAAAAATCCCTCCCCTACTTTCATGAGATTGCACTTATGACTTTACTCCCTGCATCAGAGAGCATGCTTTTGGGAACACCTATTCTTAGAGTTGAAACATGATTTTACACCATGGCAAAGTTTTGCAAAGGTCCCATATTAAAGAAGACCAATGAAAATGATACTGAGTAAATGCAATGTGGCCTTCTTTGGGAAAAATGATCAATCTTTCTTGTTTTATTAACAAGACTATCTTTTTTATTCACTCAATTATTTTAGGCTGCTTCAAATTTTTTTGGAAAGAGATGAAGTATAACTATATTCAGTAAGTAAAATGATACATTGGGATTAACATACCCTCAACCTTTCCTGCATGGGAAAACTTGTTAAAATTGTTCAAAAGTAATAAGGTTTGTTTGTTTGTTTTTAAAGTAATATGGTTTGAAGTGATTATAAATGATGGCTATGCTATTTTAGATACATGATCAAACATAAGTGTTGTATTTAGAAGGGAAACCCTGGCTGAATATCATATTTCCTAATTAGTTGCTGGCTTAATGAAACCAAATAACTTAACTCTTGAGGGTATGTCTTCCCCTTTCACTTGAAAAGAGCCATAAAGCATGATGTATAGATCTAGTTTGTGTGGCATATCCTAACCAGATGCTTTAAGAAAAAATCCTTTGTGGGCAGAATTGGTATTTATTTATTTGAATAATAATACCAAGCTCCCTAGATTAATGATGTAAAAATTGGGTTTATACTTCTGGATAGAAACATGTCAAATTAAGGAATGATAAATTCTTGGTCAGCGTGCTGTCATTCTCTTCTAACTGTGCCCATGGCAGACATGACTAATCAACCTTGCTTCTTTTTTATGAGTTGATACCCAGATGAAGAGCACTTGAACTACTGTTTCAACAGACTGTACTTCACAGTGAGATGAAACTTACTTGCCTTGCATTTTAAAGCAGGCAAAATACAGGAGAGGATCTATGGAATGTTGTACGTTGGTGTATCTCAACACTGCCTATAGTTTAAACAGGGTTTTTTGAACCCTAAATTTTCAAAGGAAATAGAGAATGGAGTTATGTTGTCTTTTCTGCTTTATTATTTTTTTTATGAGAAAATGGGCCTTCTGTTCTTATAGAGATGCTGGGGTTGGGGGTGGGGATTGTTGAGGGGACGCCAAGCGGGGGGGGGGGGCGGGCTCCAATGTCCTAAACTTGTTTCAACCACTGGATAAATATATACAATAAAACGATTTCACAGAAGCCTTTTCTTTTTCCTTAGGAAAAATGCTAACGATGGTGTAGCACAAAATCCAGAAGCACTGGAAGCTGCCCCAGTGATTAAATCTCAAAAAGTACAATGGGACTATTGGCTTTCCATATGGAAAAAAGTACAATTCCTTTTCTAATTTATCCCCCAGTGAGAAGCCAATAGGCCCACAGCACTTATAAAACAGTCCACTCTTCCCCACTGATGTCTCATGACCTGTTTTTTTGTTATTGACCAGGGCCTTCTAAGGTCCATTTTTGGAGATGTCTGTCTTATTCCGGTATCTATTTGTCTGTTCCTGTGATAACACATGCTATCTTAATGACTGCAACTTTAAAAGTCTAGCTATCCATTCATGGCAAGTTTGCTCAACCTTCGGCCCTTTCCAGAATGATCTTGCCTATTCTAACAAAAGCCCCTGTTCTATCCCTTTTTTTCTTCCATACAGTTTAGAATCCTGTTTGTCAAGTTCTGTCAATAATCCTGTTGATATTTTGATTGGATTTCCTTTGAATTTACAAATTAGAAGAGAATTTACATTTTTATCATGTGACTTTTTAACAAAATATTTTAAACACTATTTATTTTTTGAGAGACAGAGACAGCGTGCGAGTGGGGAGGGGCAGAGAGAGAAGGAGACACAGAATCTGAAGGTTCAAGATTCTGAGCTGTCAGCACAGAGCCCAATGTGGGGCTCAAACACATGAACTGTGAGATCACGACCTGAGCTGAAATTGGACACTTAACTGACCGAGCTGCCCAGGTGCCCCTATAATGTGACTTTCTGGGCATGAATATTATATATCGGGTCATTTATCAGAGCTACTCTTACATCTTCCAACAACTTTTGCTTGTGAAAAATTTCAAGATTAGGATGGTCTTAGCTACAGGTGAATAGCTTGCTTAACCGTACCCTGAGAGGTTCTGGAGAGACTGCCATATGACTTGGGAATTTTCAGGCCCATTCCATGCTGTTTCCGCATGGGTGTGCTCTCCTCATTGTCTCCCTGTCTCCCTTGGTCCTTGTCTCCCCAGTGAGTTTAAGCTTTCATTGTCCACAACATTAACTTGCTTGAAGGCACCTTTTTGCCCTCACTTCTGTGACTCACTTCCTCACTCTGTTACTCATGTTTCCTGCAATTGCCTCCTAATAAACCACAGGTACTTTCATCCTTGCCTCAGGGTCTGCTTAAGGGGAATCCTTGACAAGCATTAAGTAGATTTCCATGCCCAATGTAATAAAAGCCTAATTCTCAGAACCTAAAGGAAAAACAAAACACCAAAAAAACAAAACAAAAAAATCCCCTCAAAACTCCACCCTTGGTAACCTCCGGGCAGAGTCATTCAAGGGAAGAGTATGAGCTTTGCGGGCTGATAGATGCTTGAATTTTAGTTCCCCAATTTTTTCACTGTATGGCCTCAATAAACCTCTGTCTTCTAGCTACATGAAAATAGTAACACAAGCCTCATAATATTGTTCTGATTATTAAATGACATATTAAATCTTACATTCATTCAACAAATATTTATTTCTCCAGGCATAACTTATGCAAGGAACACAGTTAAGTAGCTGGCACAGGCTGGGGGTACAATAAATGGAAACTATGGTTATTGCTGCACACTGACAAATGAACGGCAATGAAGAACTTGTGACAAACAGTGATACTGGACAGTAGACTCATGAATCCTTCATAGGGGCTATACACCAGGGCTCTACACACTCTGCACCATGGGGTGGACTTCTGAAGGCACACAGACATGGGTTCAAATACCCAGTGTGTCAGCCAAACGGCCTTGTTAACTTCTCTGGGTTTCTCTGGGTTCAGGATCATGATGCATACAATACCTCAAACACTGTGATGCGGAATCGGTAAGATAATGGACATAGAGGTCAGGCCCTTGGCCATGATGCATTTCTTAATCTTTCTTTTTTTTTTTTTTAAGTTGATTTATTTATCAGGAGAGAGGGAGAGAGAGCAAGCGAGCAGGGGAGGGGGAAAGAAAGGGAGAGAGAAAATCCCAAACAGGCTCCACACTGTCAGTGCAGAGCCCAATGTGGGGCTCGAACTCACAAATGGTGAGATCATGACCTAAGATGAAATCAAGAGCCAGACACTTAACTGACTGAGCCACCCAGGTGCCCCGGTGCTCTCTCTGAAGACCTCCTGGTTGCTGCCTACTGAGTACACAGTATCTTTCTCTCCTACATAAGATGGTGCATCCAAAGGCATTCAGAGAAGTCCAATCAGTGGACATTATTCTATCCAATTCTCTAGAGTTAAGAGTAGTTAAAAGAGAATATTGCTTTGTATACATTTAATATAGACCAACAGACAGGGCCTGCCATCCATTATCTACAAAGTTTACTAGAATGTGGCTTAAGAGAAGACATATGGAGCTGAAGTTGGAAGCCCAGGAGGGGATGTAACGATTCTATTCAGTCTCAGTGAACAATCTTAAGAACAGTACAATTAAGAGCAGGAAAGAAAGAGCATGGGTTTTGGAGTAATTTTAATTCTAGATCTGATATTTTCTAGTTACATGGGATCCTGGGTAGAATACTTCATATCTAACCTTCAGTTTCTTCAGTGAAAGACTGACACAATTCTATTTTGCAGTGTTAACTGTATTAAATCAGGTAATTAGGGAAAAAAAAAAAAAACAGCAGGTGTATAAAATGTCCAGTTCGTGCCTGGCACATAACAACTATTCAGTAACAGTAAATGGTAATAACTGCTATTATGTGCCAGTATATAACTCTGAAACACTTCATTTAGTGTTTTCTTATCTAAAGTTGTTCATACGGAGTATTTGTGGGAAATCTGTGTCTTACTTCCAATACCCGTGGTGCTCAACTTTTAGAAGTTTAACTTTCAAATAAGCTGCATTTTTGTATACCATATATTAAAATCCCTAAATATCTTTCCCTGCAGAAAAGTCAAACTTATACCTCAGTTTATCAAAGGGGTACATTGAGTTCTGCTAGCTGAGTTTCAGCAGCAACACATCATTGTCCGCAAAGCCACATTTATTGTCAACTATCTGCATAGTTCACTGCATTTTCTCTTGTCATTTTAAAAATATGAAGGGAAAATGGAAAAATGCTGGACATGATTTTAGTGACAGCCATAGATTTAAGAAAGAAACCATCTACGTGCTGAAACAGAAGACCTTTAACTTTGGCTTGATGTTCTACTACCTTAAGCTGTGTAAGTGTGTGTTCCAAGGTGAAGAAATTAAAGAAAACTCTAGGATGAGTAATGATACTTGAAGCCTGTCATTAAAAAGCAAGATATAGGTAGGGATTTAAAATACCCTTTAAATTCTCCGAAGAGAAGTCCCCTTACAAAATGTATTAGACTTTAGCATAACTTTTAGTGATGAATTGTATATACCAATAGAAAACTGTTTCTATTTCTAAAAACGTCTAATTGACAATGGGAAATTTTTGTTTTGCTTTTTTTTTTTTTTTTTTTTTTATGAAATTATAACAACTCACATGGTGACCCGGATCATCTCAGCTAAATCAAAGTTCTGATTGGCAATTTTCCATTTTGATTCATAAAAATTGCAACATTTATCATTAATTATTTGTTCAGTAGGCTAAGTTCTTCAAAGCATGAACTCTACTAGGGGACAAATACAAAAGGGGCTTGTAAAGAAAATAATAAGAAAAGAATGGAAACCAAATGAGTCCAACAAACATAGCTGTGCACTTTGTAACTTGAGCTGCAGCCATTAACTTGAACTACAGAGATGGGTCAGAGGCTGACAGATGTTATTATGTCTCTGCAGGGAGTTGATCTCATTGAGATTGGTTCCTTGGAGGTAGACAGATAAAAAGTCTCAGTTTAGTCATCACTGAAGCCGCTGCCCATGATGCTATGAATACAGTGTGTTTGCTCCAAACACACAAATTAGGGAGCAAACCCCTATCTGGGCAGTTGGTCTATATCCCAAGTTATATTTCCAGTGCAGTTTGGAATCACCTTGCAACCACTAGTGACTTTTTCCCTCCTCTGATTAGAGGTGGTGGTGGTATTGTGAAATATAGAAAAGAGCAACATTGATTATAGATGCCTCTTTTTTTTTTTGTGTCAAATAATATATTCTGCAAAAAGATGCTATCTTGACAGGCAGGACCATTTTAACCTAATTCAGGGGAAGAGACCCATCTGCTTTTTTCTCTCTGACCTTTTAGTAGGTTGATGCTGTCTGTCTTCTCATTTAATAAATTGCAACACAGCTTGCCTATTAAAAGAATCCATAAAACATGACTTAGTACTGTAGCAAAACTACAGAAACCAATTACTAGCACAGCTCCTGCAGGCTCGTGTTGAAAGTTCAGAATAAAAGTAGGGTCCTCCTGTTTTCGAATCATTGTTTTTTACTCTTGATAGTGTCTTTTAGCCCCGACTTCTATTTAGTCTTCATTTTAATGACATAATTAAAAGGGACTTGAATGTGTTCTCCATTAAAAAACACTGTAAGTAAAATTATCTCTCTTGTATTTGGATGAATCAGTATTACTTTCAGAGTTTGCTATCAGCTTTAAAATGTAACTGACAAAATTTAAGGAGTTACAGGATATAAGAGATTTGGATTTTAAGGTTGATATGTAAAAGCTGCCAGTTGTCAAATTTACTACTGAAAATTTATGAAGTCACCCATAAACTTCACTATGGGATCATCTTTCAAAGAGTCAGTGGGGCAGAAGACATCATCGTGAGATACCAAGTCAAGTTGTTATCTTGTGTTGAGATGCCATTATGGTTTTTGTTTTGTTTTGTTTTGTTTTTTAAAGCATCATGAAACACTAGAATCACTCTCCATTTGGTGGAACCTTCACTCAATGAGAGTCACAAAGCATATAATGGGGTGCTGGTGGCTCAGTCAGTTAACTCTTCGTTTCGGCTCAGGTCATGATCTCACAGTTCGTGAGTTCGAGCCCCATATTGGGCTCTGAGCTAAGTGCACAGAATCTGCTTGGGATTCTCTCTCTCTTCTCTCTCTCTGCCCCTTCCTTGCTCATGCTCTCTCTCTCAAAATAAATAAACTTAAAAAATAAATGCTTGGAGTGCATGGGTGGTTCAGTTGGTTAAGCATCTGACTTCAGGTCAGGTCATGATCTCACAGTTTGTGGGTTCGAGCCCCACGTCAGGCTCTGTGTTGACAGCTCAGAGCCTGGAGCTTGCTTCACGTTCTGTGTCTCTATCTCTCTCTGCGCCTCCCCTGCCTGTGCTCTGTCTCTCAAAAATAAATAAACATTAAAAAAAAAAAAAAAGCTCATGAAATGAATGACTTTGAGAAACCATCAGCTTTAAGTCTCCCTGTGACTCTTGTGCCTGGCAAAAAACCACTGAGTTTCCAAGAAGGTAGACAACATTTCTAACTCGCTTTAAGTGGTCTTGATTTTTTTTCCTTGTGATGAATATTATATAGTTAAATTTTGCAGATTGCAAAAAAAAAAAAAGATGGACCATTGAATATCAGAATTTAAAATACAAATTGTGCCATTTGGAACTCTACCCAGCAAATTTTAAGAGGCTATAGAGAAGTAAACAATCAGAAAGTGTTTGGTAATTCAAATATTGATATTATTAAAGCCTTAAATTTTTTTTAAATGTTTATTTACTTTTGAGAGAAGGAGACAGAATGTGAGTGGGGGAGGTGCAGAAACAGAAGGAGACACAGAATCTGAAGCAGGCTCCAGGCTCTGAGCTGTCAGCACAGAGCCTGTCATGGGGCTTGAACCCACAGACCGCAAGATCATGACTTGAGCTGAAGTTAGACGCTTAACCAATTGAACCACCCAGGTGCCCCTAAAGCCTTTTTTTAAAAAAATAAAAACATTGCAATTAGTAAAACCATAATTACTATGACTGAGGAAATATATTGAAATTTTAAGGGAACAAAAAGTTGGCCATCTGACATCCTTCTCTAAATAAAAAACTTTCACCAACAAAAAGCTGTGGCTTAAATGGTCTCTTGTACTGAGGGATAAGTTGGGACAAACTTCTGAAGGCCATGGTGGGGATCCTAGAAAGCCTGATCTCTTTATTAGCCCTCCCTCCAGCCAGAACTCATATTAGAATGGCAGATACAGCCATTCTGTTAAGGTTCCTCTAGATCCAGTGATTCTTAGCCCAATGCTGCTGGCTGTATGTAGTCTGCCTGCATTCAGGAAATGACTGGGCATCTAACACAGGTAGACAAATCCAAAGCAGCATTGCTCACTCATTCAGCTTTCTCATTGCTTGGTATCGAGAAAGTCTCTTGGAGCTGAGTAATTCCATTCGTCCCCGAGGCTGCTGGTCTGCTGAGAGGTTCAGGAAATACTGTGATACAGTCAATTTTGAGTACCCGAGTCAACTCTGGGCAAGTGGCTTTGGGTACCAAGCACACAGGCATGGAGTCTCAGAAATCTTGAAGAAGATACCAATTCAGGAAAAATGATTAAAATAATGTGATAAGTAAAAGGATAAAATCATTTAAAAATGATCTCATTTGGGGCAAATGTTGTAGAAGGAGGTATTTCCATAGAGTTACTCTGTCCTATCTTCACCCTGACACCTCCAATGGCGTCACACAGATTATCTGACTTTAGTCATGTATCCTATCTTTACTTAGCATACTGAGCGAGTGTCTGACAAATATTACATACTTGCTAACGTTTAAAAAATTAATGGGTTGAGGAGCACCTGGGTGGCTCAGTCAGTTAAGTTTCCGACTTTGGCTCAGGTCATGATCTCACAGTTTGTGGGTTTGAGCCCTGCATCAGGGTCTGTGCTGACAGCTCAGAGCCTGGAGCCTGCTTCAGATTCTGTGTCTCCCATTCTCTCTGCCCCTCCCCTGCTCTGTCTCTCTTTCTTTCAAAAATAAGATAAACATAAAAAAATTTTAAAAATTTAATGTGTTGAATTTTATAGGTTATGAGTAGAGAAGAGCCCATCATACACACAGGACTTTAGGTCACCACTCCCTTCTTGCTTCACCACCATATTCTATATATGCCACTGACAATTTCCCTCCAAGTAGCATGCCGTCCCCCCTTCCTGCTAATGATCCCTCATATTTCATAATGGTCTATGGCTGAACTCTGGATTCAGTTGGCTTCCCCATCATGGTACCATGAAGTTTCATTTAACTGGAAATGTATTCAAAGGGACAGAATTACAGACCATGATAACTAATTTTAAATTTTAATATGAAAAAACATTCTTCAAATATCCCTTAATGTAATTGGAGGTTGAAAGTGTAATTCCAGATTTATGATGCATATATGTGTATACAATTTTAATAAATGCAGCCCTTTGAACGTTTTTCCTGAGTTGGTTCTCATGGTGAGAAGGTGGCTCATGACCATCCTAATCTCTTACCTATAATAGTCAGTCTACCTGAGAGCTTCTTGAGCTCTCTGTGGAGTTTTAAGTAAGCTAGTCCTGTTTCTGGCTTCCCTATCACACCACTCCTCATAATTGGCTTCAGATCTGATGCCCCTATTTTGCCACTCTCATGGTCCCTCTCACAGGTATAAGATCCTCTTTCTTTCCTGTCTTTGGCGGGGGGGGCTGAGTACCCTAATGGTGACATTAGCTCACTGCATGATGCCTTTGGAGCTGGATTTTCTTATTGGCCCTCAACTGCTTTGCTCAAGCTTTGCTTCTTATTTGCCTTATTCCCATTTCCATAAAGTATCTGGCTAAGACCTGGCCTCATTCACTGGACATGTGGCATTCATGTCCTGTCCTTGCTCACTGATCCCTTAGCTTTGAAGCTCTGTCTTATAGTCAGTCTTTCCAAATATTTATTCTATATGATGGCTACTTGAATGTGCTCCATCGAATGCTGACATGATAGCATTTGCAGAAGAAAAGATAAGGTTCAACAGGTTACATGCTGACATGATAGCATTTGCAGAAGAAAACGGATAAGGTTCAACAGGTTACAATAAACCAAAATTTAGACAAGGTCTAGTTGCAAAACTCCCAGAATGCATTCGTGATGGTTATCAATTATATTAGCACTTTCCATTGCTTGGTTTCTCTCATTCAATATTGTTTGCGAGGTTTACTCATGTTGTTGCATGTGGTTGTGTATTCTCATTGCTGTATAGTATTTCACTGTGTAAATATACCACAGTGCGTTTCTGTTGGGTTTTATATCAGGCTAGAATTGCTAAATTATAGGGTATGCATTATGTCCATGTTTAAAAGATAATGCCAATTTTGCACAGTGGTTGTTTCAAATGTCTCGTCTACCAGTAGAATAAAAATGCCCCCTCTCCCACTTCCTCACCAGCCTTTGGTATTGTCTGTCTCCTATTATGGCTATTTGGTGGACGTCAGCTTATTATCGTTTATTTTAGTAAAATCCGGATTATATGCTACAAGTCCCTTGGAGGTTCTTTAAACTGGTGTCTATTCATGATCTGGGTAGTTAGTTTTTACATATCTTAAAATGTGGCATTGAATCTCTTTTTAAAAAGAAAAATTTTAAAAAGACTAAAAGAGATTCTGTCTGTCTCTGCCCTTTTATTTATTTTTTTAAATTTATTTTTGAGAGACAGAGACAGCGCAAGCAGGGGAGGGTCAGAGAGAGAGGAAGATACAGAATCTGAAGCAGGCTCCAGGCTCTGAGCTAGCTGTCAGCACAGAGCCCGATGCAGGGCTTGAACCCATGAACCATGAGATCATGACCTGAGCCGAAGCTGGACGCTCAACCGACTGAGCCACCCAGGCACCCTATGTCTCTGCCCTTTTAAAAGACAAGGTGCTCATAAATCTGGAGTAAAGTTACTTTAGCCATGAAAATGAAATTAACATGGAGACACAATAATGTGATTTTTTAAAAAATTAACTCTAATAGTTTTATGCTAATACATGTTCAACTCTCAGGCTTTAAAGATTATACTGTATCAACAAATTGTTCTATAACTTCTATAATGCCCATTGATGAAAAACAATAATAGCTAAACTTAACACAATCTCTCTTTGTGCTCTGGTGCCTTGAAATCTGTTGTAACCCCACTGGAGGATAAAGGCTACTCTATTCTATATACAAAATGATCTCTGGTTCCATGTGTGAATCATGGACATAAATAAGAGAAATATAGAATATATATTGGTCTTTCAGACCTAGGAAAACATGATTAACCCATATGTAAACATTATAATAAAAATAGTTCCTAATCAATTGTTAAGTAGGATGCTCTAATTATAAGTGCTATAGCATTAGTATTTTTATTATACTGTGTTGTAAAATTTTGTTTCCATACTAGGTATTAGTTCTATGAAGACAGGGACCTGCCCATATCCTTTATTACTATATTCTTAGTGCTAATATGGTGCCTAATATATTACAGCAACCAACAACTATTTATGAGATAAAATTGAAGTAACACAACACATAATTTAGAGTAAGTAGCCACAGGATGATGATTCAAATTTAGGTGAAAAAGAAAAGAGGAGCTTTTCCAGACAGAGAGTATATATCTGCTTTACACTAGTGTTTCCTTTTATTGCTATTATCCTTTGTATTTAAAACAAAATCATAATTGTCTCCATTCCCCCCCAAAATATATTATTTTATGGAACTTGACTTAATGAAGTAAATCAAGTATTAAAAAGATATAGCCTTATCAGAAAACAAAATCAATAATTCTGCAGATAGCAAAACAGAAGAATGAAGAAGTTAAGTAGAGAGTAAAGGCCTCTAGCTGAGCTTCAGTCTGGAAGCAGGATAAGGAAGGACTAGAATCAGGGAGGAGTAGGAACTCATCACCTGGAGTTGACTGGGGTTTACAAATGCTTGATGTCAAGTGGGAATCTGGAGCTAGGTTTGCTGCCTGACAGCAGGAGGTAATGTAGGTCTTTTCAACTTATGGAAAGAGAAAGAAAAAGGTTGATGTTATCTGTTGCTGGGGACTGCAGTTGTGGCCTAGGGAGGCTGCAGAATACAGACTCAGTTTTATCACAATAACTGAGCCAAACTTCACCAGCTTGAAGGCTTAGACCTTGGATAGCCTCAATATCACCACGGGGTAAGAGCATAAATCCTTGTTAAAGATTTGTTTGGACTGGGGTTCCTGGGTAGGAGCTGAGTAGAGATAACAGCAAGACCTTTAGATAAAGAGGAATGAGGAATATAGGATAGAGGAAAGGAAAGTAGAAAGTTTTAAAGAAAGCAAGATATACATGCAACATTTTTAAAGCAAAAAGAAACTCACTGCTGGGTAAATGTAAATACTACAATGAAACGAGAGAAGGTAGAAAGGAGAAAAGAAAACTATAGGGCATTCTCATAAGTGAACATCAATGAAAATATTTAAATAGAACACTTGTAAATTGTATATCAACATATTTTTAAAGACCCCTACTGAGTAGAGTATGCCTAGAATTGAACATCAGAAAGTCTACGAATATAATCTACTACATGAATTAATTAAAAGAAAAATACATTATTTTCTCAATAGATATAGGAAAATACTTGATAAATTTTAACACACAATCTTGATCAAAAAATTTTGTTTTTGTAAACAGGGATAAAAAAGATCTTTCTCAACTGAATGGAAATAATTTAACCAAAACATACAGCAAATATTTTTCTTAATAGTGTAATTTTAAATACTTTCTTATTAAAGGCAGCAATAAGTCAAGGATGGCTGTCATCACCTTGGCATTCAGAATAATTGGAAACCCACAAAAAGAGTATCCAATGGAAAAAAGACAGCCTCTTTAGCAGGTGGTGCTGGGAGTGCTGGACAGCAACATGCAGAAGAATGAAACTAGACCACTTTCTTACACCATACACAAAAATAAACTCAAAATGGATAAAGAACCTGAATGTGAGACAGGAAACCATCAAAACCCTAGAGGAGAAAGCAGGAAATAACCTCCTTGACCTCAATTGCAGCAATTTCCTACTTGACCCACTCCCAAAGGCAAGGGAGTCAAGAACAAAAATGAACTATTCAGACCTCATCAAGATAAAAAGCTTCTGCACTGCAAAGGAAACAATCAAGAAAACGAATAGGCAACCAACAGAATGGGAAAAGATAGTGGCAAATGGCATATCAGATAAAGGGCTAGTAGCCAAAATCTACAAGGAACTCACCAAACTCCATACCAAAAAATGAATAATCCACTGAAGAAATGGGCAGAAGATTTGAAGAGACACTTCTCCAAAGAGAACATCCAGATGGCCAACAGGAACATGAAACAATGCTCAACATCACTCAGCATCAGGGAAATACAAATCAAAACCACACTGAGATACCACCTCACACCAATCAGAGTGGCTAAAATGAACAAATCAAGAGCCTACAGATGCTGGCGAGGATGTGGAGAAATGGCCACCCTCCTACACTGTTGGTGGGAATGTAAACTGCTGCAGCTGCTCTGGAAAACTGTTTCCATAGGGTCCCCTATGACCCAGCAATAGCACTGCTGGGGATCTACCCAAAAGACACAGAAGTGCTGATGCATAGGGGCACATGTACCCCAATGTTTATAGTGGCACTTTCAACAATAGCCAAATCATGGAAAGAGCCTAAATGCCCATCAACTGATGAATGGATCAAGAAGATGTGGTATATATATACAATGAACTACTACATGGCAATTAGATAAAATGAAATCTGGCCATTTGTAGCAAAATGGATGGACCTAGAGGGAGTCATGCTAAGTGAAATAAGTCAGGCAGAGAAGGACAGATACCATATGTTGTCACTCATAGGTCTAACAGGAGAAACCTAATAGGAGACCATGGGAATGGGAAAGGGGGGGAAAGAGTTAGGAAGAGGGAGTGAGGCAAATCATGAGAGACTTTTTAATGCTGAGAACAAACTAAGGGCTGAAGAGGGAGGGGGAAGGTGAAGGGATGATGATCATGGAGAGGGGTACTTGTGGGGAAGAGCACTGTTATACGGAAACCAACTTGGTAATAAACTACTAATAAAAATAAATAAATAAATAAATAAATAAATAAATGAAAATCCTTGGATAATCCACATAGATATCATTAAACCTTTTGGGGGGACTAGCAGGATTGCTGCATTAAAAACCAAGCTTTAAAATCAACTGTGTTTATAGACAACATCAATAACCATTTAGAAAAGGTAATAGAAAAAAGATCAATCACATAGCAATAAACTGTAATGAGTAATACATATACCATAAGTAACCATTATATAGGAAAAACAAAGGTTCATAAAAACATCAAATATTATGCACAGTATATCATACTCATAGATGGAAAACAACAGTATAATAAAGATGTTAACTCTCCTGATTGATCTATACATTTAATGCAATTGCAATAAAATTTCTAATAGAGATTTTTGTGGAAACTGACAAACTGATCTCAAAATTCACTTGAAAAAGTAGAAGGCAAAGAATATTCTACACAATATTAAAGAAAAGGTTCAAGGTATGATACCTTGCCCTGTTAGACACTAAGAGTTAAAAGAAAGAATATTTAAGATAATGTGTTTCAGGTGGAAAGATAGACCAATAGACTACTGGACAGACCTAGATTCCTCAAAAACAGATCTAGATATTTATGGGAGCCAAGTTTATTGCAGAGATGGTATAACAATTCAATGGAGGAAATCAGGATTATTTATGAGAGTACCACTTATTTCCCATAGAGAAAAATTTAAATTTGGATTCTATTTCACACCCTATGTAATATAAATTCCATATGAATGAAAAACATAAACTGGAAATCAAAACTTTCTAACTTTTAAAACAAAATATTGAAGAATAAGTTTATAATATTAGAATAGGGAAGTAATAAAACCTAAGTGAAATATTCATTTAGATGCTATTAAAATGTAAATATCTCTATAATAAAAATTAGCACACGTAAGTAAAAAGATAGGCCAATGCCTAGGAAAAGACATTTACACATAACAAACAAAAGTTTATTATCAGAATAGGTAAATAACTTCTACAAATCCATAAAAATAGAATAGCAACTAGTTTAAAGATAGTAAGGATGTGAAAAGGAAATACACAAAAGAGGAAAACTGAATGACCAGTAAACATATTAAAAATTTTTTTTAACTTCACTAGAGATCAGGGAATTAAAGATTAGAAAATTTAAGATACCATTTTACACCCATCAGGTTGGAAAAGTTTGAAGTTTGAAAATAGCATATGTTGGCAAAGATTCAGAAGCAAGAACTCCAGTCAACCATTAGGAGAGCAATTCAGCATTATTAGTAATGTTTACGAGGTACACACCTTATAACCTAACAATTTCCCATGTAAGTACCCTGGAAAAAAAATCTACTAGGGGGCATAATGCTATCAGAATAATCATTGAAACACTTTTTTGTTTTAATAGCAAAAATTGGCAAAAGCCTAAGTGTTCATCAGTAGAATGAATTAATAAAGAGTATTGTATTTATACAATGGACTATTATCTAGATTTCAAGCAAATAATCAGAACCATGCATCTACTTGGTTAAATCTCAAGAACATAATGTTGACTGAAAAAAAGTGCAGAATAGTACATCATTTATGAAAACTTAAAAGATTTGTGGATATCACTCGTCAATAGACAAACATGGATAAACACACAGGGTTGTATTTTTCTCTGGAGAAATGACAGAGCAGAATAGAATCAGCAAACCAGGCTATGGAAATGTAATAATATTTGTAATTTTTTTCAAATCCATAAAAACATGGATGAAATACTGGAAAATGTTTAATTAAATGTAAGTGATACTACATGGGTATCCCTTATATTCGTTTCCTGTTTAATTGAAATATTTTCTAACACTTTGTCTTTTTAATGAAGGCATTTGTGGCTGTTTCACTACAAATGTGAATCATTGTGTCTGTCTGTTCACAGCACTATACTGGGGGTGCTATCCTTGCCCACACTCCTTGTTTATCTTGTCCTGTACCTTGTCACAACTCTGCGGGAGCCACAGCTAATGGAACTAGGGATGTTTTCAACTGACAAATCCCACTTACTCTGGCCAGTGTCCTACTGAGGAACAAAGACCTGAATTTCATAGATTTCTTTCCTTGATGTTTGGAATTGATGTGTATTCCCCCAGTGGGATGCAGAAATAAAATGTCCTCCCCTTGATGTCTGTGCCTGTCATTCTGGGCTACAGGCCATCTAAGGAGTGAGTAGATGAACCTGGTCTACCAAGACAAGAAACCAGGTTCTTGATAACTCATTTCTTATGAAACTCTCTAATTCAGGTTAGTGTGAAGTCAAATTGAACTGTGTTTTCTGTTTCCAGATTTGATTAAATATTTATATTCCTACAATTACCTCCTCCTCACTCCCTTTTAATGTGAGATTTTGACTCTGTAGACTAAAAAATTATTTGGAAAAGATAGAATAACAGAGTCTTTAAGTCAATAACCAATACTAAAGGGGAAAACATATTTTAACAGTGAGGCAGGTAGAAAGTGATTTCTGTACTTGGGAGATAATTTCTGGTCTTTAGTAAAACTCTAAAATAGATTTATTTTAAAGCTAATAATTTATCACTTGGGAAAAAGTTATACTTGTCAATATATATGACTTCCACCCATTTCATATTCCCACTGCTGTCTGAAAAGAAAGAGCACTAGAAATGACTTGTATCGGTTTGCAAGTGGCAGTTGTTAGACTTTCAGAAATTGTGAGCTGATTGTTAAACACGGCCATTCTTAAAATTTGAATTGTAGGGGCATCTGGGTGGCTCAGTCGGTTAAGTGTCCGGCTTTGGCTCAGATCATGATCTCACGGTTCGTGGGTTTGAGCCCAGTGTCGGACTCTGTGCTGACAGCTGGCTCAGAGCCTGGAGCCTGCTTCAGATTCTGTGTCTTTCTCTCTGACCCTCCTCTGCTCGCGCGCTCTCTCTTTCTCAAAAATAAATAGAAAACATTTTTTAGAAAACTTGAATTGTAAAAAATTATAACAAGACAACTTGTATTAAAAACAAAGGAAGTACATCAAACTAGAAAGCTTTCACATCGCAAAAAAAACCACCACAAAATGAAAAGGTAACCTACTGAATGGGAGAAAATAGTTGCAAATCGTATAACTGATAAGAGGTTAACATCTAAAATATATAAGGAATTCCCAGAACTCAATGCAACAAAATGAAAGACGACCAAACAATTAAAAAATGGGAAGAGGGTCTGAATAGACATTTTTCCAAAGAAGACATACAGATGGCCAACAGGTACATGATAAGCTGCTCAACATCACTAAATGTCAGGTAAATCACATCAAAAACACAAGAAGATATCATCACCCTTGTGCACTCTTGGTGGGAATGTAAAATGGTGAATACATTGTGTAAAACAGTATGGAGGTTCTTCAGAAAGTTAAAAGTAGAACTACAATATGATCCAATAATTCCACTTCTGGGTATTTATCCAAAGAAAACAAAAACCTAACTTGAAAGGATATATGTACCCCCATATTCATTGCGGCATTATTTGCAATAGCCAACATGTTTGGAAACAACCTAAGTGCCCATTGGTGGAAGAATGGATAAAGAATGTGCAAGATGTCTGTCCGTTTATCTAATGGAATATAATTCAGCTCTGAAAAAGTATGAAATCTGGCCATTTATTACAATATAGATGAATCTTGAAAGCATTATGCTAAGTGAAATAAGTCAGACAGAGAAAGACAAATACTATATGATCTCACTTACATGTGGAATCTAAAAAACAAACAGACAAAAACCAAAAACGGAGTTCACAGGTACAAAGAACAGACTGGTGGTTGCCAGAGGCAGGGGCTGGGGGGGGTGTGTGAAATGGGGGAAGGGAATCAAAAAGTACAAACTCCCAATTGTAAAATAAACACATCACGGGAAGGTAAAACACAGCATGGTGACTATACTTAATAATACTATACTGCATGTCCGAAAGTTGCTAAGAGAATAAATCTTAGAAGTTCTCATTACAAGAAAAATATTCTGTAACTATGAATGGTAATGGATATCAATTAGACTTTTATGGTGATCGTTTGGTAATACACACAAATATCAGGTCATTCTGCTATATGCCTAAGACTACTGTAATGCTGTATGTCAATGACACCTCAATAATAAAAAAAAAGGAAATGCTCAAAACCTATCACTTCCTGATTTTTGAGGAAATGTTCTACAGGATTCAAAAACTATTACCCAATTTAGTAAAGAGATTGCTCACATTACTGATCCACAGTTTTATGTAAACTACATTAATTCATCAACTGCCGCCATAGGCTGGCTACAGATACAAGAGTTCAGCAAAAATCAGTGAAAGTGTTTTGTGAGAATCAGTTGGCTACACAGAATTTACAATAAAGCATATTACATGTTTTATTATTATTTGTAAATTGTGCGCTATACATCATATCAGTAAACACACTCATACACGCACACATATATACATGTAGATGTGTGTGTATATATATATACACACACATCTACATGTATATATCTGTGCGTGTGTGTGTGTGTGTGTGTGTGTATAATTTATTCCAGGAGCAGCCTAGAAGGGCCACATTGAAATTTCATAAGAAATGGAATTGTTGGAGACAGAAAATAATAGATAAGTAATTTATTAATCCTGGGAATTAAGCATTTTTGAAAAAGAAGAGGCAAGGAAAAAGCAACAGAAGCTTTCATTAAAATTTTTTTAAGTTTTATTTATTTAAATAATCTCTACACCCAGTATGGGGCTCAACCTCACAACCCCAAGATCAAGAGTCACATGCTCTTCCCACGGAGCCAGCCAGGCACCACACTAGTATTTTGCTATAGAGAGTAGGGAGAAGAAGAGGCAAGATTTTTGAGCAACTGCTCCGAGGAATTTGGATAAAGGTCTTTAGAATATTTTGCTGTGGGGGCACCTGGGTGGCTCAGTCAGCTAAGCATCAGACTTCGGCTCAGGTCATGATCTCACAGTTCGTGAGTTTGAGACCCACATAGGACTCTGTGTTGACAGCATGGAGCCTGGAGCCTGCTTCAGATTCTGTGTCTCCCTCTCTCTCTGACCCTTTCCCACTTGTAATCTCTCTTTCTCTCCCAAAATAAATAAAGGTTTTAAAAAAAGAATATTTTGCTGTGGAATATGATATAATTCCTCTTAAAGGAATTTAATAAAATTTTACATTGTTTTCATCTGTTTCGATTTTTGTGTTTCCTTTGAATATATACCTAAACTTAGGGGGCCATGAAGCATTTGAGTTATATTTAGGTTACACAAACATTTTGATCATAAAACTATCATTTGGAGTCAATCTAGTTTTACTATAAATAAACTGTGCCAAATTGCCTTTGTTCTTCTAATGATAGCACAGTTAGACTAGTGTAGCTTGACAATAACAACAAAAATGACAACAATGCAACTATTACTATCACTAATTATTGCTTTTCATTATTTATAGCTGTTCTATATTCTTTACATGGATTCGTTTGCTTAATCTCACAACAACCTTATGAGGCAGATAAAATAATGTCGCTATTTTACAGATCAGGATGTGGACCTAGAAAGGCAGAGTAACTTGCTCCCAAGCCCACAGGTAGCAAAATCTAGTAAGATTAGAAGCCAGGCAATCCAGCCCTGAAGATGACGCTGTTAGTGAACTATATAATGCCACCAAATTGCCCAACATTAGCAATGTAAAGTAAAATTCATCTTACTCTTAGTTTCTAAAGGGCCCAGATAACAACCTAAAGATAGCTCTCTGTCAGGGGGCTGGAAAGCTGCCTGTATCAGATTTTGTTTCCTGATTTCATGAAAGCACTTTCTGAGCATCTGCTGGTTTAACAGAACATTACAGACATTTCAGGAGAGACAAAGATGAAGATGAATAAAACATGATTTTGCCTCGAAAAAGCTTAAAATCCAGGTATACACGATTTTTGTCAATCTCTTGAATGAAGTCAAGAAACAAATCAAGTATGTCCCAAAACTGAAATAGGGCTTAAAGTAATTCAAATTCAAAAATCTCCTATGAATTTCTACTAGTATTCTGAAATTAATAAGCATCACAGGAATAAAAGTAAAGGCTTGTTGTAGTATTTAAAACCAAAGGCATAAATATAGGACTGGAAAAAATCCATTTTTACAGACACTTTTATACAGGATATCTAGAGGTTTTAGGATTAACTTTAAGACTAAAGTGCTATTAAATTTTGTGATGTACTCTTAGGTTATAGTAATAGAAATAACAAGTCCAGAACAAGACCTTTTTTTTTTCTTGGAGCTCTGCAATGGTCAGCCATCTTGGCAGTGAATTTTTTTTTTTTTTTTTTTTTTAGTTCAGGCCATAATATTTTAAGAGGGACATTGAAAAATGTGACTGGAGCAAATGGAAAAGGATAACTAAACCGAGTCATATGAAGGATGGCTAAAGCAACCAGGGATGTTTAGCCTGGACAAGGAAGGCTCAGAGAGTGTATGGGATCAGATTCCAAAATATTTGGAGGGTTGTCATGTGGAAGAAGGAGGCAACTTCTGAGCTGCTCCAGAAGGCAAAACTAGCACAAACCACCTGAAGGTTATCTCAGGTTAGTAAAAGAAAGTTGGAAGTGTTAAAAATGGATTGGACTTCCATGGGCTAGAGATAGGGGTCCTAGAGAGGATGTTGTGAGGAGGACAGCTTGGGGTGGGCTGTTGAACTGCATCACGTTGAACTATCTTCCAAAATTAAGATCCCATGATTTATAACAGCATAGCACACAAACAAGTCATTAAACTTTTAGATTCTTTTTTGAATATTTATTTTTGAGGGAGAGAAAAAGAGAGAGAGAACGTGCATGCACACAAGCGGGGGAGGGGCAGAGAGAGAGGGAAATACAGAATCTGAAGCAGACTCATGCTCTGAGCTGTCAGCACAGAGCCCAAGAAGGGGCTTGAATCCACGAACTGAACTGGGAGATCATGGTCTAAGCTGAAGACAGATGCTCGATTGACTGAGCCACCCAGGCACCCCAATTCCCTAAACTTTTAGAATACATACACAGGAAGATCGTATTTTCCCAAATATGTGAAAACTACAATTTAACATATGAGTAGCAATTATCTTTATATCCCTCCTAGAAGCAAAAGAAGCGCTGACATTGGGGTCATGAGAAGAGAGGAAATAAATGGCTTGTGCAATTGCGTCTGTGCAGAGAAAGCCTGGGAACTACAGGCATAAGCCCCGGGAATCTGCTCTGTGGAGAACAGGGGGCTGTTTTGATATAAGGAAGGGAACAGAGAAGGAATACAAGGTTTATGCTGGATGCAGCTTTAAATCCTTCAGCACAGCGCCTAGCAGTCATAAAAAAGCAAACACAAGTCAGCAAAACCTTTCCAGAGGTGATGAATAGAAATAGAACATATTACTCTCGTCTAGATAAACGTGACATGCTACCTCCGTGCACTGCCTCTGCAGCAGGGGCCACAGACCTTCCTCTGTAAAAGGCATTTCAGGCCTGGGGAAGAAGAAAATGCAACCGGAATGCGGGCGAACATTCTGGCACGTGGATCTTCAGGTAAATTACACAAACCAAGTTAATGCGATTCGCAAGTAGGCACCTAGAGACCGAGTACTGAAAGGGAACCTCAGCGAGGACAGGAGGAGCGCAAAGGAGCTGGTAGAAGGGATTGCTCTGTGCAGGTTGAATACAGGACAAAGTAAGAGAAGAGAAGGAGATGGCTGTCCGGACCAAGCTCAGTGGAGAGGCCAGAAGAGTCAAGGGGAACAGACCTTTGCTTAGCCAACAAAAGCCCCAGATAAAATCCTAACCACACTATGCAATTTATTAAAAGTTTTCTCTTCCCCGCTAACCAACCAGCTTCCGCTAGTCTCAAGCATTCTTTCTGACTTATTTCATTAACATTTCCTTCTTTTTTCTGGAGCGGTCAGAGCCCCAGGGAATCACTCTCTCCCTCCCCCCCTTTCTCCCCCAACCAGTGGGGCATTGAATGAGGGCCAGAGTGTTGTCTGCGTAAAGAGAAATTGCAAAACCACAAATTGCAGAAAATCGTTACTGCCAAAAATCGAAAGGAACACACAATATCACCATGCCTCTTAAAAAGCAATTGCGCATTTTACAGGCCTCTGGATAATTCAGGTTTGTTTGGCAACTTTCTCACCCATACCACCCAGAAGATAATTCTCTTCCACCAGAGGCAGTGGTCCCAAAGAATATTTGTAGTTAAAAAGAAACAAAAAAATGTGGGTGCAAGTCCTTCCAGGGCCTGCTTTGGCCCCAAACGGTTCTATTTTATTCTATTGTGTAGTGTTGATTTTAAGATCCAAAGTTTGCCCCTCCCAGCATCCCAGGGATTCCGGCTGGCTGAGACACCAGGAGCCTCCAATAATGTGACAAGAATCCCTTAAAGACACAGAGCACTTTCAGATGGCAAACTCTTTCTGAAATGTTACCTTATGTGATTAGCACAACAGCCCTTTGACAGAAACAGGGAAAATGTTTTCCCTTTCTCTTCCTCTAACTCATAATAAAGACGCTTCGAAATAGAGGGGTTCAATAGCGTCCTCCAAAGCATACCACTTCTGAGGGAGTGATCTGGGACTCAGACATAAGTCTTCTGAGTTTCAGTCCTGAGTTCCTCCCCTCACCTAACCCCTTTCTCCGTGGGGGCATGTCTTCCTGACTTGGTTACAACCGCCTCCTTCAGAGGAGTCGGGAGGTCTGCGGCCCGTACACATTTCCACGCCCTTGACTTGGAAAGCGTCCTGCCATTCACTACAGATCGAGCCTTGGTGCTGATTCAGTCGTCTTCTAATTGTACCGGTTGTATGATACAATCATCACTAGGACGTAATGTCAACTCCTGAGGGGCTGATCCAGTCTGGCTGCCAAAATGAACCCAAGTCACAACTGCCTGGTGATTTTGATATGTTTCCATGACTCCAAGCATCAGACCAACTCCCCGCCAGTTTAGCTTAGAGGTGACATGGAGAGGTGTGAAGAACTGTTTTTGTCTGGATGGTGTAAAACTCGGTGCAAAGTTACTTCTCAGAGAACTTACTAATAAAAGGGGTCACCAAGCACTTTGTGTGTCCTTGAGAAAAAAATGTGTGAAAGTAAAGGGATCCCGAATTAACCTCCTAACATGAAACAGCTAGCCGTTTCTCTTCCAACCTGGGAGATACACGGGGCTTCTGACCAGAACTCTTATAAAGAGATCTTGAGGTGATAGTCATAGATGTGTTCATAGTTGCCCACTTGCAAATAATGACCGAAAATGCTATCTTAAACTACCGCCTGTCTAGTTGTCACCATGAACATATACCAAGCATCTCTTAGCATTTAACATTAAACCATTGAAAATCAGTGATAAGCCCAAGTAGACAGATGCAATATGAGAGCTACAGAACATGAATATGGAGGAAAGTAAACACAGACTGTTCTCCCGAATAATTTCTATGTTCAAAAGAAAGAATATGGTCAAAAGTTAACATGTGTACAAATAAAATACTTAGGATGGCACATGAAAAGGGAGACTGCTTCTAAAATCTAACATGGCTTCTTTATAGGTAAAAGCTGATTAAAACCTTTATAACCTGCAGGTGTCTCAATAACACAATAAAGACCAAAGCGATATAACACAGAAATCGACATTTAAAAAAATTCCAGTGAACAGGGAAGATTTTAATATAAAATCTGATTGGTTTTAAGGATGAATATTGCTTCGGCTAGGGTTTGAATACTTGGTGTATAGAATTGGGATCAATCTATTCCAGAGAGCAAACAAAAGGTATCACCTACACATTCTTGGTTTACCTGGCTCAACTTTCTACCTTATGGTTGTTGCTCTCCTGCTTACTTATCTGTAGTGACAAGAAACTCACTACCATTTGGACTACTTTTGAATAGCTAGAGTCTTTACCCTGAATTCACATCCATCCTCTGCTTTTTGAACTTGAGTTTTATCAAATCATTCCAGAAACAGATGGAACATTCATATTCTGAACTCCCAGTTCGGACCCGGTGTAATTTTATTTGGTCTTTTTAAAAAGAGAGGGTTTGTAATTTGGTTATAGACACCGAGAGTACCAAGAGTAAAGAAACATAATACACAGGAGATTCGTTCTAGAAAGAACACGGGTTTACAGAGCGGCTGTAATGCAGTACACACAGGAAGGCATTATTAAGATAACTACCCTGCTATTAAATGTGAAACAGCCTGTGACTGTGAGGAGCGACTGGGCAAAGAGTAATAAATTAGCCATTTGAGAGAACCTGAATATTCAAATGTTCGGTGTCACATGATCATCATGTCCAAAAGAATACTGCCTAATTTCTCCTCCTCGCTTTTTTCCCTAGCTTTTTAGACGCAATGTAGTAGCAGCCATGATTGGGTTCAATCTGTTTCCCAAACGGTTTATAAAATACTGCATGATGCTGTACAAACCAACAGTGTGAAATATTAGATTCACACTGCGGCTGCATGGATTGAGCCAGACTTTAAAAAGGCAGCGATGTGAGATGGGAGCCTTAAAGATGAGGGGGTTTTAGGAGTTATAGCAGAGAGTAGGGAATGTACTTACATTTTGCTGCAAGTGAAATGCCTGTCTTTAAAGGGCAGCCTCTGAAACAAAGAGGAAAAAAAGGATGTTAAAAAAAAATGGAGAGCAACCTTCAGAATGAAAAAGGCATTGGATTGCCTTTGAAGGTACAGCCATTGACTGAAAACATGAGAAACCCAGAGATGAAAACATTTTTATTGTGAACTCTTCATGGAGGTTCAGGGAGAAGTAGCCCACAAAGAAAATCTGTAAGTCAACTCCCATATCTCACTTCATCCTCAGCTCCCTGCCATGGACCATCCTAGAATTTCGAGATCCTTTGATGTTCACTCTGTCTCCCACATCTGATCTTGGCTAGAGAGAAACACAGAAAGTCTAGTTGCCTAGTTCAGTGGCTTAGGCTTGTCATTCTCTGGCTTCTGCTTCGTACTGACATTGCACCTTATTCTTGCAGGCCCAGTTCTGACACATTGTTCCATTAAATTAAGCTCCTAAAAATTATGCTCTTCTCAATTCATGCTTATTTGGGTAAGTGGACAAGTTTTTGTTTCCAAGGATTAAAAAGCTTTTCTGGGGAATACTGGGGTGGGGGCACTGAAATCGATGCCAGGTTTTTTCCTTATTCAAGATGGTAGTAAAAGAAGAAACAATTACACTGAGCTTGTGCTCGGAAGGAGCTTGCCAGTTGTGCAGGTGATTTGTTCAGTGTGGCAGCCTACCAGGCAACTCAGTTTGTTTCCAAATCCTTCTTCCCCCCCTTTGGATATACTGTGGTTATGTCCAAAGGGGTCCTTTTCAGAGTAGTAGATTTAATTGGGAATGATGACTAAGCCCCCATGATTGATATGAATAATCTGTGTGCTGAGATTCACATGATTCTGGGTCATCTCTAAGACTGAACACTCAAGTCATGGTGTCCTTGGACCTGCAGAATGGTCTGCCATGCCCCCTCCATGGATTGGGATAAGTCGAATTAGTCACTTTGGTAAGCAGTATTTTTCCAAGCTCTGCCATTTTTAGTAATAGTGTGACTTAGGCAAATTGATTCAGTGCTCTGGGATTGATAGAAATAATAATGTGGCTACTCTAAATAGTTGTAAGAGTTAAGTGAGATAATGTATGTAAAATAAGTGCTACCTAGTGTTTTACTGTTATTGTTATTAACAGAAGTCCTATTTGGGAAAACAAATTAAGAAGATATAATAAGTCAATGACATTGGAGCTGGAAGGGTGGCTATGGAGATCGTTTCACTTGGGTAAGATGTCTCCTCTCTTGGCAATCTGTGCTGTACCATTGACCCAAATTTCTCTCCCACATTGCCATCTTCCACGCTTAATTTCCCTAATCACTGAGTATAATTCGAGTTAGATCAACACCCACCCTGGAAAATCCCTCAATGCTTTAGCAAGCCACCGAATTCCACATTTACTATCCATGGACATGGTTGGGATGAGGCTTCTAGATTGACAAATTGTTAAATTTTTGAACTATTGATCCCAGAAAGAATTGGCATAATTCTTCTTTCAGACTTCTTTCCATGAGGTAGGTGCTTGATGCATTTTTATTGAGTCAACTATTTTAGATGGATCCTGTGGTGTGACTCAATAAGATGTCATATGTGTCACTGACTAGGAGTTAGAAACACTGCTCTGACAGACAACACACACCCCCACCTCTCCCTCCTCTAAACAAAAACGTGTTCTGAAAATTCTTCTCAAATTGTGCACCCTTCAGTTCCTCTAAGGAACTTGTTGCTAGGAAACAAATTTAGACAGTTCTCACCTGCTGAGAAAAGTTTTACTACTGCTTCAGATAACAGGTTCTTCTTTAGCCACAAAAGTATTAACAAAGAAAACTGTCTGTTACTTCATGGATTCATTGGACAAGAGCTCTTCATTTGGGCAACAATTTCATGGCAATATCATTGATTACTCTGAAAACTATTCAGAGCTGTCCTTGTGACTGCATTATGAAGCTACCTAATGCAGTGGTGCTGATCATTTTTCTTGGGGTACAAAATAAAGAAAACAATCAAGAACAGCGTGGGTGGTGGTGAGGTTTTACAGACTACAGAGGAACATAAAAACTTGCTTTGGCTTTTCTATGCTTATTTTCATATTAGAGAAAGAAAAATCTGAATTCTTAAAGAATAGAGCCTTCAAAATGAATAATTAATTCATTTGCTAAATGTGTATTTGGTGCCCGGCTTGTGCAGCGCACTGTGTTAGGCCCTGAGAAAACATTGCCTGCCCTCATCATGATAACATCTGTTTGGCAGGGGAGACAACTGGACAATTTGGAGGGATCGCATGATGATGTAATGCAAAGTCACAAAGTGGTCAGAGAAGAGGGAGGTGGTCTTTGATGACCCAGTGTAGAAAGAGAAATCAGGGAAGTCTAATTGGGAGGAGTGTTAGGAGAACATCTGAAGAAAAATTCATATTTAATAATGACTGTTGACATTGCTGAGTCTTAATGCATTAGGAACTGTCCTAGGTGCTTTTGCATGTACTGATTCACTTGTTACTGCTAACCACACTGGAAAGGAACTAGTCTCACCTCAAGGTAGGAGTTAAATAGCCAAATGGGGATGCCTGGAGCACACCAGGCAAAAGGACATCATCAGGGGCATGGGGCTCTGGACAGGAGGAACTGGCTCCCCTTCAGGGACTTGAGAGACCAATACCACCATTTCCACCATTTGCCTTATTAATCACACCCTTTAACAAAACCTGTTCTTCCACCATGGATGTCCTGAAAAGATCACAGATGGGGCCCTTCTGATATCAATCCTGGATAACTTAGGTTACAGAAGGCTTGCCTCTGTGCTCCCACCTCGTGGAGATGCAAGGTCCTCTTGTCTCTCTCCCCGGAACCACACACCTAGTAATCCTGAGCCACCCACAGAGGACGTGATAGGCCAGCATTTGGGTCATGTTCACACATTGGGCCTGATTCACGTGGAATGGATCTTGTCCAAAGTCCTTGGATTTCCTTTGTCTCCTTGCTAGGAATCCAGGTTCCTATGTTCTAATAGTCACTGGGATTTCTCAACTCATGGTCCTGGAGCAACTGATCTCTAGGCCAAAGTGTTCAACCAAGGGATTCTTCATACCACCTATTTATCTTAACTTCTTACCCTGGTTCCTGTGGCTGATCCCATCTGGCTATTATTTGTAACCTACAATTGACACTTATTAAGAAATAGACTACTTAGTAATCTCAGAACATTCTATGCTGATTGAAGTATCTGGTTTGAATTGCCTGCTATTTAAAGTTTTTACAATATGCAAAAAGTTGCATCAATGCAAGTATAACTGTTTGAATAATGTAACATGTGGAATAAAATCTCCTATATATCTATTCCTCCCTACAATGCACACTAAAAATTAAGTACTTCCTACATGTCCAAGATTATAAATTTTGAGATGAAGTGGCTACCACTTTCTTTTTCTGAATCTCAAACAAATTCTATTTTACATTAATTTTACTTATTCACTTATTGCTATGGTAGGAATGCTTATTCTCTATTTTACATATTCCTAGGAGTGCCAAGTCCCAACAGTTTGTTTTTAAATTACCTTGGAAATTAATTTAAGAATGAACAGGGTGCCTGGGGGGCTCAGTCGGTTAAGTGTTCAACTCTTGCATTCAGCTCAGGCCATGATCTCACGGTTTGTGTGATTGAGCCCCACTGGGCTCTGGGCTGACAGCGTAGAACCTGTTTGGGATTCTCTCTCTCCCTCTTTCTGCTCCTCCCCCACTCACTCTCTTTCTCTCTCTCTCTCAAAAATAAATAAAAAAATATTTAAAAATACTTTAAGAATGAACAAATGCAAGTACCAACATTTTTGTAACCCTGTGTCCTAGGGCAAGGGAAACAAAAGTAAAATTAAATTACTGGGACTATACCAAAATAAAAAACTTCTGCACAGTTAGGGAAACCATCAACAAAATGAAAAGGCAACCTACTGAATTGGAGAAGATATTTTCAAATGGCATATCTGATAAGAGGTTCATATCCAAAATATATAAAACACTTATACAACTTGATACCTTAAAAAAAACCCCACCAAATAAACTGATTAAGTAATGGGCAGAGGACCTGAACAGACACTTTTCCAAAGAAGACATACAGACAGCCAACAGACACATGAAACAATGGTCAACATCACTCATCATCAGGGAAATGCAAATCAAAACCACAGTGAGATGTTACCTTACACCTGTCAGAATTGCTAGAATCAAAAAGACAAAAAATAATAAGCGTTGGTGAGGATGTGAAGAAAAAAGAACCCTTGTGCACTTTTGGTGGGAATGTAAATTGGTGTGGCCACTGTAGAAAACAGTATGGAGGCTGCTCAAAAAATTAAAAAAAGAAATACCATATGATCCAGTATTTCAACTAGTGGGTGTTTACCCAAAGAAAACAAAACCACTAATTCAAAAAGATATATGGACCCCTATATTTATTGCCATGTTATTTATATAGCCAAGTAACCTAAGTGTCCATCAATGGACCAACGGACAAAGAAGATTATATATATTATATATTTATAGAATATATTTACAAATATTATTCAGCCTGAGAATGAAGGAAATCCTGCCATTTGTGATTTGTGACAAGATGGACTGAGTAGACCATGAGGGGATTACAGGACATGAAATCGGTCAGAGAAAGTGTCCATCAGCAGATGAACAGACAGAGAAGTGCTATACACACACACACACACACACACAGGAATATTACTCAGTCATAGAACAGAATACATTCTTGCTATTTGTGACAACATGGAGAGATCTAGAAAGTATTATGCTTAGTAAAATAAGTCAGAGAGAAAGGGAAAAATACCATATGGTGTTACTTGTATGTGGAATCGAAAAAAGAAAAGAAACAAACAAGCAGTAAAAGCAGAAAATGACCCATAAATACAGAGAATATTCTGCTAATTTCCAGAGAAGGGGGGGTAGACAAAAGAGGAGAAGGGGAGTGGGAGGAACAAGCTTCCAGTTACGGAATGAATAAATCATGGGGATAAAAGCCACAGCATAGGCAATATAGTCGGTGGTATTGTAACAGTGGGGAAATAAAGAATGAACTGTTGCAGGTTTTATATATGGTCAAGTATGCCAATTATCAGGTAACAATAATAATATGTCATAAATGGTAGATTTCCTCTTGACTTTGACCAAGTGTTCTTTAAAACCTGAGACTATGTGCTGTAGGCACAGGGATCAGATGTTGAGTTCAAGAATCCATGGCTCCCACAATGGAGGGAGAGGCAATGGTATCAGAGGGCCACGAGTTGGAGTCTCTCCCACTTATTTCCAGTCTGATGTGCAGCCAATTATTTAACCTTATGCCTTTTATTCTTATGAAAGCCCATATACATACATGGATGTTTGTGCAGCTCACTGCCCGTATCTATAAAAGGCAAATAAGAGCAGTACCTGCACCTCCCGTGAGATTGTCGTGTTTTTAGAGGAATATGTTTACCGAAGACTTGGCAGAGACTTTGCCCATGTTAAGTGCTCAACATACGACACTTAGGATTATCTTTATTGAGCCCAAACTGAAAAATTACTGTAGAAAGAATTATTCAAATATTTAAAATATTCTGTTCTAGTTCCTTAAGTGGTTACAAGAAATGTTATCTCCAACTTCTTTTCTGTCTGACTTTGGTTCTTGATTTGACCCAAAGTGGGGTCTTCTTTAAAAAGAATGGATTGGTTTTTCATGATTCTTAATAATTTTTCTCACAGTAGTTTTTAAATTTTTGTCTCACTAGTGGTTTAAGAATTTTGTAAACATTTATAATTGCTTCTTTTATGGTATTGAAATTCCATTGCCTTTTCTTTTTCTAGTCTCGACTCTGCCTTTTCCAAGAATGCAGCAAATCCTTCCATGTCCTTGCCATATTTACTTACAAATGACCTCTGTGTTTTTATTTGTTCTAACTTTTTAACTGTTAAAAAAATTTAAGAAGCAGTTTCTTTTTATTTATTTATTTATTTTTGAGGGAGTGAGATAGAGTACATGCAAGAGAGAGGCAGAGAGAGAGTGCGACATAGGATCTGAAGTGGGGTCTGCACCAACAGGCGGACAGCAGTGAGCCCAATGTGGGACTCCAACTCATGAACAGGGAGATCATGACCTGATCATGACCTGAATTTGAGTGCTCAGCTAACTGATCCACCCAGGTGCCCCAAAGAAGCAGTTTTTATTACAGAAGATTTGGAAAATACACAATAGCACTAAAATGAAGTAAAAGAGTGCACAGCCTCACAGATTTATTCAGAAGTAAAGAGTTGAGCATCTTGCCTGACTCTCTAACCCCACTTCCCAGGGATAATTACTGTCAATAGTGTGTGAGGGTATCATTCTACACTCTTTTTTATGCTTATGAAAGCACATGTACATACATAAACCTTTATAAACATACACACATGTGGTTAAAATGTTTTTAACAAAATGAAGGTCATGTTATATAATTCTCTATACTATGCTCTTTGTTCTCTTTTTAGTATATTTGTGGAGATACATTCCACATTGGTATATTTTTTAAGTGGCTAAATAGGAATCCATTTATGGACATGTCCTAGTTTATATAACCAATCCCATATTGATTAATGAATATTTATATTCCTTGTGATTTTTTTGCTATGATAATGAGCTTTCAATGAGCAAGCATTTTGAACAGTAGTTTTTAGATTTGTGCTTTTATGCCATGGGGTAGTTCTTAGAATTGTGAGTACTTTATAATAGGGTAGGCAGTTTGATATTAATAGGAGAGTCCCAGACTAGTCTTCAAGAAGGTTGAACCTCTTCACCCTGTACCAACAATAAGTATTCCTCATATGTATCTTTCACTTTGCATTCATAATTTCTATTTCTTTGAGTTTTTCTTCTCTGTGTGATAATTCTTCCATCTGAGCTTTAAGATACTTCATTCCGTTTTTAGCAATGTTGTTGAGTTCTAAGAAGCCTTTCTTTTTTTCTCAGATTGCTCCTTTGTAATAACTTTCTCTACTCTCCCTGGTTATTTATGTTATTTTCTTTTAGAGTTCTTTTTATTTCTTCCTTTAAGAATACCTCACAGAGAGCTACCTGTTCTGATGACATTGTTCTTTCCCTCTTCAAACTGCTGAGTCATTTCTAATGCTTTGTGCATTTTCTCTCCCCATGAATGCTGTCACTTGTCTGCACACATCCAGATCTCCTGGCCCAGGCCCTTGACACATATGCAGGTAGGCTGTGGGGGGTCTCCTAAGTAGCAGTGGATCTCCAACTGGTGGCAGGTAAAGGAAGAATCTTTTGTTGGTCAATGAGGGGGCAGGTTGGGATCCCCTCTCCCCACACTGAGTGGTATAGGGAGGTCTATGACTTTTAAGGATCCTCCTGGCAAATAGTGAATCTAAGAGTTCTCTTCAAGTTATATACTCTTTAGTTATGGTCTTCTCAAAAACAAAACACAAAGCAACAGTAATAAAAAAAATGACTCCCAAGCAATATAGAAATTTCTATCTTGAAGCCAAGTTGACATGTCAGACCAAGTGTACACTCTCATCTTCAGGATAAGGATATTAGGAGACTAATATAAACATGGGACTCACAGAAAACAAGTCAATAATATTATGAACTGTAGTCTATCTCGCTTATGGGCATATTTTGGCAAAGTAATTGTATCACACATACCACTGAAATAATATAAATTAATTATCAATAACAACAAAGTAAGTGGTCTTTTTTTTCATCAAACATGTACTTGTTTAGCAATTATATATCAGATGTTTATTTATATTTTATTAAAACATTTTTTTACATTTATTTATTTTTGAGAGACAGTGTGAGACAGATTGTAAGTGGGGAGAGAGAGAAGGAGACACAGAATCTGAAGCAGGCTCCAGGCTCTGAGCAAGCATTCAGCACAAAGCCCAATGCAGGGCTTGAACCCAAGAACCATGAGACCATGACGTGAGAAGAAGCCAGACACTTTACCAACTGAGCCACCCAGGCACCCCTATATCAGATGTTTAAAACATGTTCTAGGTTTTAGATATAAACTACTGACAAAACACAGTGACTGTTTTATCACTAAGGTCTTTGTAATCTGTGTTGCATGAAAGGCCTATCAGAAAATGACTCCACAATAATAGTACATATGGTAAGAACTGGGATAGAGCTAGGTCTGCAGTATTCAAGGAGCAAAGGAGATTCTTTCTTTTTTTTTTTTTCTTAATTTTTAAAAATGTTTTTATTTATTTTTGAGGGAGAGAGAGACAGCGTGAGCAGGGGAGAGTCAGAGAGAGAGGGAGACACAGAAACCGAAGACAGGCTTCAGGCTCTGAGCTGTCAGCACCGAGCCCAATATGGGGCTCAAACCCACGAACCGTGAGATCATGACCTGAGCCAAAGTCGGACGCTCAACCAACTGAGCCACCCAGGCACCCCAGGAGATTCTTTCTAAATCAGATTAAGGCAGATTTTTTTCCAAAATGGGTTTGTGAAAGAAAGAAGTTAAGTGTTAAGTACATTTGAGAACACTGGGTTAAAGACCGTTAAATGGATCTTTCTATTACAATCTGTTTCAGAGCTTTTAATAGTCAAATATTTAATACAAATTCCAGGGAGTGGTAATGTACTGAACGTATAGGACTGAAGAACCCTTCTTCCAAGCATCTGAGGGAAGCACTTGCGGAATAATGGCCTAGGTGATCCAAGGGAGCTCTCTTAGAGGAGTAACGTTGGAGATGCGACTCCAAGATGAGCAGGTGTGAAGCAGAAGAGGTGGGAAGAAGAGCATCCTATGTAAAGGCACAGAGACCCAACATAGCTGTGTTAATACAAAGTGGCTCCAAAGAGCTAAGTCAAAGAATGTCACATGAAAAAATGACCAGAGGTAGGTACAGAGATAAACAAGAGTCAGTTAGATCATTCCATCCAGGTAAAGGGTTGAACTTTAGCCTGAAAGCAAGAGAGGTATTTAAAAGTTCTGACACAGGGGAGAGGGATGAATGGATTGCTTTGTCAAAAACCCTGGGGGTGCCTGGGTGGCTCAGTTAATTAAGTGTCTGACTCAATTTCAGCTCAGGTCATGGTCCCTCAGTTCATGGGATCAAGATGTGCATTGGGCTCTGTGCTGACAATGCGGAGCCTACTTATGATTTTCTCTCTGTCCCTCCTCTGCTTGCTCCCACACATATAGGCACACTCTCTCTTTCTCTCTCAAAATAAATAAACATTAAAAAAAACCCCAAAGCATCACTCCAGTAGCTGTATAACTACTGTGCATTGTAGCAAAGTTGCCTGGAGAAAGGAAGAGTAGTCAGAAGGAGTTCTTGAACTAACCCAAATGTCAATGTTGAAGGAATGTACCAGGGGAGATGGATGGATAGATGGATGGAAGGATGGATGGATGGATGAAAAGATGAAAGGATGGAAGGAAGGAAGGAAGGAAAGAAGGAAAAGGAGGAAGGGAGGAAGGGAGGAAGAGTAGCTAAGGAGGCAGTGTCTGCAGGACCAGGAGGCCAGTTGGGTGTGAGGCGAGTGGCACACAAGGGTTAGGGGACACTGGGTAGATGATACAGTCATGCAGGGACGGGGAATATGGTTGGAAGAACAGGTTTGGATTGATTCTAATGACTCACTAGAATTCTACCTAGAATTCAGGTGAAAAGGGATGAAGTCCTGAGCCAAAGCTGTAGCCAATGCTTTGATGTGTTGAAATGGAAGAGCCATTGGAATATATAACTGTTAAGATCCTAACAGGTTAATTAATTAGAGATACTAACAAGTCTAGGAATCCAGAGGTTAGGTAATTATTCCTCAGGAAACACAGATCTCATTTAGGAATTCTATACTTCAAACCCCTCAATTGACAAAAAGATAAGTATGAATTGTTTTCAAACAAACAAAACATGGTGAAAAAAATGTTAAAACCTCAATGCACTAGCTTCTGCCTTCTGCAGTGAGGTGGAAAGACAAATCTCTATTTCAGGGTTTCTCAACCTAGTTACTATTCACATTTAGGGTTAGATAATTCTTTGTTGTGGTGACTGTCCTGTGCATCACAGGTTGTTTAGCAGTGTTCCTGGATACCAGTACTCCCTCGCCGGACTGCGACAACCCAAATGTCTCCAAAGGGGCAGAGCTGTGTTCTCCCCCTGCCTCCCGCCCCCCAGGTGGGAACCACTGCTCTGGACTTTCCCTTTGAAGAACTGTGGTCGCATTTGGAAGAACTCTACTAAGTCTTTGATGCCTCTAAAGGCGTAAAAGAGGCAAAGGAGCAGGTCTTTTGTTTCACAGTACATATTAACGAGTATGCAAATGCAGAGTTGGCCTAGACCTTGAGTAGATGGTGTGGGAGTTACATTCTGTTATAGAAGGCAGTGAGAGAAACTGAATTCCTAAATAAACTGAGAGCACCTTGTTGAGCAGCATGGGGGCTGATCTCTTACAGAAAAGAAAACAGTGAGAAATTCCTGATGGATGGGAAGATGGAGAGCATTGAGTGATAGGGATGCCTAATATTTATTCCTAAACTAGCCACTGTTCTGCAGTGGTGTTAGACACCCGCCTCCCACCCTGCATCATTCCGAAGTCTGAAAATAGGACCTCAAGCCAGACATGGCTGTGAGAACATCCTCTCAGGGTTTTGCAGACAGTTTCCACATGGGGCTAATGTCACTGTCCTCACCGTTGTCACCCTCTCCTCTCTCTTATATTTCCCTTTTTGTTTCTTCCTCTTCTTTAACCACATCCTACAGTAAAAATGTTCATTCTTTGAGGTTAATTTCTTTGACTAGAATTACCAGTAGGCTTAATTTACCTGTGGGATGCAGGTGGCTAGACAGACCCATCAGGCTGGACTGCACAGACGTCAGCATAGAGATCCTCTCACCTGGTATTTCACTTTACAGATGGGTAAACTGAGGTCTGGAGGGTTACAGTGCTTTGTTTTAGGAACAAAGCTTACTTAGATCTTTTTGGTTCTTGATTCTGTGCTTTTTCTAGCAGAACACACTGCCTACGAAGTCACTTCTCTCTGATTAGCTAGTACCAGGCTCTAGAAAGGTCTCTGATTTCTGTGTTAGCAGCTTCAAGGTAATAACCCTGCCAGAATTAAAAAAAAAAAAAAAAGCAGACTACAAGCTACTTCACTAAGGTTTCACTCCAAGGGTCTCTTAAAACTTCAGTTGTACTCAGATCTTTCCTCCATGACATCATTAAAATATTATCTGGCTCAGAATATTTTCTACTTCTAAACACTTTTCAAATTCTGATCTCCTGTCAGCTGAAAATATAGACTCATAGAGCCCTTTCATGTCTCACAGGCTACTATCCAAACCTTATAATTAAATAATGAATTTCTAAGGATTAATTATTCAAATGTCAAAGAGACGACTTTTGGTGAGGAATGAAGTATCTTTCAAATTTACTGTAGATCATATGAAAGCCGATCAATGGCCAGTGTTTACATTTCTAGCCATCAATTTTAATGAGACGTTTCCTTTGAAGTCACTTATAGAAAATCTCAAAATCCACATACATAAAATTTAAAAATCACACTGTAGTTTTTTCTTATAAAAGTGACCTCAATTTATATTGATCTGAAACTCCTCCAGCAGGAAAGCCACAGCTCAAATTCCTATGAACCAGAGCACAAACCCAAGCAACTTCTTATTCATCTTTCTTCCTCTGTAGCGTCTAGCAGAATATTCAACATATACTGACTCTTCAATAGTTCATTGTTAAATGAATAAACCTCTGGCTCTTCCTGTGAACAAGATCCTGTCTCCTACCCCCATGCTACTTCCATCATCCATACTTGTGCCTGGGACACATCACAAAATTTGTAGGGCTCAGGGCAAACCTGAAAAAGTGGGGGCTTCTTGTTTTTAAATGACCAAGAACTTCAAGACAGTGGTGACGGGGCATTAAGCTAAGCATGGGGCTCTAAGCTACTGCCCCAGGTGTCTGCCCATGGAGCTCGCCCTGTCTGTGCCCAGACAGCTTCCAAGACTTCTGATTCCTTTATGGTGGTAACTGTACCTCCTGTGCCACATGAAAACCCTGTGCTTGAGCTTTGTTAGTCTCTTTTTTCCCATCTCAATCAGACCCCTCTCTCTTGGGTCCATGCCTTTCTATCCTCCTTGTCTTGTCCCTTTCATTGTGCTCTCTGGATCCCTATTCTAAGGTGAGAAAGCTTACTTCTGTCTTTGCCTTCTCAGTCCATTTCCTCACCTGAGTGGAAACCAGGCTTTCCCACCTCTGTAGTCGTCTCCAATAGGGGCCACTGTTTCTACTTCCAAAGCAAAATTCTATCCATCTGCCCTTGAGCCCTCATGGCTCTTCCAGACCATTTTTTAATGCTGCTCTTGCTGCACCTAATTGCTTGCACTGTGTTTTCCACATCTTACTCTTTACCATCAGCTGCTCTCATGTCGCACTTCCGCCTCTGTCTGACTCCAGCATGGGACTCTTGCTTTTCCCATGTATCCAACCTTTCTTGGTATTTGTAATGTCTGCATTCATGACCCACCTGGCTCCCTGATCTCAGAGCAATGATTTCTACAAGGCTGCTGATCTTTATCAGTCATTCATTGGCGTATCTCAAACCCCATTACTACCTGGAACTATTCCATTTGTAAGATGCATATTCTAATCATTGGACAACTTGAAAAATAAAGAAGGCAAAAAGCAGAAACAATAAAACCATTCCCCAAACAAAAAAATAACCACAGTCTATCATGCACTGTTAGAATCCACTGTCTTTTTTCTGTTCATAGAAAATTGGAAGGATAAGAATTGTGATAGGTCTGGTCTACAAAAATAAGGGATATTGATCTCATCCTGGATACCAGATTAGAGCTGTTTATTAGAGAGGCTATTTAAGCTGAAATCTGGAAGCTGGAATAGAGTAATTTATTGAGAGGGAGCAAATGGAAGGTCATGTAGGCAGAAGCACAGCTTATGCAAAAGTCCTGAGGTAGGAAAGAGCATATCTTGTTGGAGTATCTAAAAGAAAGCCATTGAGTAAGAAGAACAGGGTGAGATGAATTACCTGGGTTCAAATCTCAAATTATTTTCTTCATCCTTAATTTCTTTCTCTGTAAACCAGAGATACTAGTCTTCCCCTAGGATTGTTGGAGAGATTAAATGTGTTCCTATGTGGAAAGCACTTAAAATAGCACTTGATACATAGGTAATTTTTTTTTTAAACAGAGGAAAAGTATAGACACACTAAATAGTCAGTGTGAAGGAGAAATGTCTGCTCTGCCTCCCCATGTTCTCCTGGAGGAGACTTCTATATACACACCCATGAGTGATTTTGCAGATTTTGCAGTAAGCACATCTAGTTTCTCTTCACTCCCTTTCCTCTCCATCTGGAAAGAGGTCCACTTATTAGACCATGGGAAGCCAGATGTCTGCCAGGACATGCTTCCATACTGGGCCATGGCTGTTGGGTGCACAGAGTTCTGGGTTCCTATGTTAATGATGCAAGTCAGGTGTGTGTGCTCTCTCAGGTCCAGCTGTGACTGAACAGGTGGGTTACCTAAATCCAACATTGGGTTCCAGTCTCTTCAGTTCAGTAGAGAGCAGTGGGAAGCCATGGCTGGGCTTCTCCAGTGAAGTTTCCTAGTTGCCCTACATTTTAGATTTACTGGATATTCCCCAGATATCAGTGAAATTGATACTTTGATACTCATTTAGTGAGGAAGAGGAGATGAAGGGCTAGCGTTGTGATCCCCGACACATTAGTGCACTGTCTGGAAACCTTAAGATTAAATGCAAACAACTAGAGAGCAAAGAACTTAGACATGAGACCGCAGATCTTGGTACAGCTATTGTGACAGGTTTTCAGATGAATTGGCCATGCCAGCCTTTGTTTCTGACTTGTTTTGGTGGCACTGGCTTGTAGTAAATTGCTGCCAAGGCCAATATTGGATGATTTGGATTTTAAGTAGCCAGAAATAAAATAAAATAAATGAATAAAATAAAATAAAAATAATTCAGCTAGATTCCATCTAGCATAGGGAGAACGAAGGTGAGTGGTCTGGCCTTCAGGCTTAGTGCTAGTCACTGGAAACACTGCTCAGTTGATACAACTTGGGATCCTTTCTATGTTGTATGGAATTGCACAGGCTCAAGGGAGACTATGGAAATACTGGTTTCCTGATACATGTGGCTTGCCCATAGCCTCCTGGGGCTCCCCTGCCAATGGTCTCAAATTAGGTTCTTTTCCATTAAACCTATATCTTAAAAAAGACCTGATATGATATGAATTTAAAATGCCCAGCCCTAGATAATGGTTAAAGAGGAAAGTAGCCCCTTATTAATTTCTCCAGGCATTTGGCTAGAAAGTTTATGTAAAAGGCTGTTTTCTTGAACTGTCTGTTTCTGGGATAGATTTGCTTAGAGATGTAAGGAATAATGGAATTGACCTAAAATACAGGCTTTGACTTTGCATTTGGAACATGAGCTGTTATAAATGAAAGAAAATGAAGGAAGATGCTACAATTGAGTGGAAGAAAATGAGTTACTTCTTTAGGAGAAATGCAGAGACTTAGAAATGCAGATTGAACAGCTACAAACCTAAAACATTTTAAATGCTCTTAAAGTTGGGAGTTAGAAAAGAGACATGACTGAGACTTTAAAAATAAAAAAAAAATTAAAGAAAGAAAACAAAGGAGACTAACACTTCAGAGCATGTTCATATGTGATGGACTGTTGGAAGCTTCTCAAATGGAGGGATGGGAGGGCCATGCTGGATGTTGTTACATGACGTCTGGACAGGACTGTGAGGGATGGTTAGGAACACTGGGATGGAATTCTGCAGGTATCACCTTACTAGTGCCACGATAACACAGTTGTTGAAGCAATGACACAGGTGCAGGTGGGGTCCATTAGAAATCATATGCCTCAGTTCTTGATGGACCCTTGAGGAAGAAGGACAGAGCCAGCCTGAAAATGAACTACCCTGACCCCCATGGGAACATTTGGCAATGTCTGGAGACATTTTTTGATTATCATAATTTGAGTAAGGGGAGCTTCTGGCCACTAAGAATCTTACAATACACAGAAGAGCCCCCATAACAAAGAAGTATCCAGTCTGAAGAGACAGCACTACTGAGATTAAGAGGCTCCCTGAAGGAAAGTCAGGCTGGGTGATAACATTTGAGTCTGGATGGTGTCAGATGTTGGGCTGATGGGCAGAATTATCCAATTTGGAGAAGTAGCCATGAACAAGATCTGTTTGAACTATGGATATTTTGGCAGCTTCTGAAATTGCTGACTTCACATCTCTTATTAAAGAGGATCTCAAAGGACAAAATCTAGAATAATATCATGAAGAAATCAAATGAATGTGGTTGAAATCAAAGAGAAAGAGAATGAGACGAAGGTGCTGTGATCCAGCCAAGGGTATTAGCACCACATATGGAGAAGGTAGGGAGCCAAGTTAGGAAGCATGTTACACATTCAAAAACAGCTGAGTTTGTTTGAAAAGAGTAAAGAAAGAGAAAGGCAAATGAAACACTAGAGGCATTTGCTACTGTAAGAGGGATAAAGTGACAGAGATAAATGTTCTTGCTACCAAAGAAATAGCATAATTTGCTCAAAGTCTAGAGATTTAAAAATTAAGCAAAGGCAAATATGGGGGGAAGAGCACGCAGAAAAAGATTACTTTCCAGTTGAGCATGCAATCTGCAGCTGCATCACGTCTTAGGGGATTTGTTAAAGGCAAGTGCCTATTAAGAGAAAGATGCAGGCAACAAAGCTGTAACATTCAGAGATAGGTCTACAGCAGTGATTCTCAAACTGAGATATTTGTGTTCTACTCCCAGAGATTCCAAAACAACAGATCTGGGTGGAGTTTGAGAATCTGCATTTTCAACAAGCACCCAGGTCATGCACTGATGCCACCATATTTAGAGACACAGTGGTGTACAGGATTACAGTGTAGGAAGCAAGGAAGGTAGACATTGCTTCCTGGGGTCCTGCAACAGATGGAGAAATACAAAAAAGAGAGCAAGACACTAAGATCCTGAGGAAGGCAAGCCCTGGTTCAAACAGGTGCATCTCCCTCTTGACCACCGTGTTCCAAGAAGGAGAAAAAGCTGAGTCAATGAAAAGAGCCCACCCAGGATTCAGCATTGGGGAGATGGGCCAAGTGTGGGGCCCAACCACAGATTAAAAGTTAAAAGGATACACAGCATAGAACAGAGACATGAGGAGACATGGAGATGAGGGCCACCACTGAAATTTCTTAATTTTATGAGTATAGGAGGTCTCTGAGAGAGGAAACAGAGTGTATGGGAAGATTTCCCCTTCCCTCCTTGCCTCCAAGGATACGGGAAGCATGGTGTTACAAAGAATTTCTTCACATCTCTTGGCACAGAATGTCTAGGGTCAATTGTTTATGCTCCCAGGTCATTAATTCTAGATGGGCATTCTTACAAACTGAGACCAAGAACATTTTCTTCTTTTTCTCCAAAGTTTTCTGTGAGCCCTCCTCCCCAGATAACACTTAGCATTCTGCTATAATCCATCCCTGATAACCACAATATGCATCTGGAACTTTGTATCCCCTCTACCTCTGTGGTTCTCTGTGCCTGTTTTCTTTCTGCAGGAAGAAGGACCAAATAATCAGATTCAGGCACTAAACTCCTTCCAATGCTTCTCTAATCCAGTAGGAGATGGTTCAACTAAACCATGATGCATGTGTCTCCTAAGAGACTATCATGTAACCGTTAAAAAAAAACCTTATGAAGAGTTTTAATTACATGAAGGAAAGGCTTATAGAATTATGGTAAATGAAAATATAATAACAGAATTGAATATATAATGTCACAATTTCATGAACATACAAAAACAAGTAACATACTAATCACTAATGGAACTGTAGATGGAACTATATAAGAATGCATACTGAGGTCATTCTTTTTTTTAACTTTATTTTTGAAAGAGAGAGAGAGAAAATGGGAGGGGCAGAGAGAAGGAGAGAGAGAGACAGAGAGAGAGAGAGACAGAGAGAGAGAGAGAGAGAAAATCTCAAGTAGGCTCCACACTGTCAGTGCAGAGCCTGATGTGGGGCTCAAACTCACAAACTGTGAGACCATGATTTGAACCAAAACCAAGAGTCAGATGATTAACTAACTGAGCCACCCAGGTGCCCCCATACTGAGGTCATTCTTAAGTGATGGGATGTTTCTCCAAAGTTTTTCATTATTCATTTGAGAGTCATATATAGCAGAAATAACAAACTTGATCAATTTTAAGTATTTTAATGCAGCTGTTAGCATTAGAAAGTCATAGGGAACTTTAATTTTTGAAGACAGGAGAAGAAGATAGGTAAATTTCAAGATGATAAGGAAGGTGTGAGTGAAGATGGTGCTCTGCGGTGGTTGAAAGACGTGTGACTGGAGACGTGTGATTTTTGGGATGAGGTGGGGGCGGGGGTGACATTTTAGGACTAGCATAGATTTGATGTCCCGTCATAGAAAGAATGCCCAAGAGTTGGGCTGATATTGCTAACTGATTGCAGAAGTGTGAAAGCAAGTTTTAACACACTATCGATAATAATGAAAATCAACAAAGTTAGGAATTGCTTTAATGAATACCACATGGGAAAATAGAATGAACTGGCTAGAAAAAAATCAGAAATCTCTCTTTGAAAGGATGGCTACAGTATCAATTTCCCTTACAAATGAGGAATATAAACACATTGTCAAAAATACACATTGTCCAAAGAATTTGAACAAAAATATTTTAGCTTTCTTTCAGTTGACTAGAATAAGTTTAGATTTTAATTTAAGCATCAAGAGACATGATCTAATGGTTTATGAGCAGCTTTGCAGAGAGCAGAAGTGATAAAAATTGCAAACAGATGATATGTAAATAAATATTTGCATCAACTGGTATAAATATTTAGAAGTGCTGACAACTCCCAATTATCTTGTTTTAATTGGTTCACATAGAAACTAATTTTTGACAATTGTATTTGGCCAATTAACACTTCAGTAGCTCAGCTAAGGTCTTTGATCTTAAGAGTGCTTTTGGGGACAAGTCTCTGGGTAATCACCTCTTTGCACGTTGGAGAAATAAACTCTTCATTTAGTCATGAAAATACAGTGGTTTGTGAGCCTCCGTCTGCAGCCAAAAATGTCTTTGTCCAAGAGAACGGAACCAGAAAGGGTGTAATATTAAATTGTCAAAGCCAGTGGTGGTGAGATTGTGAGTAGGAAGGAGAGGGAGGGACAAAGCTCACAGGAGATCTTAAACGTGGGCTTTGAAATGTCTCTGTCACGATGATGATTTCCAGCAAGTTATGTATGATCATAAACAGTGCCTGGTTTCTGAGAGGCACAACTTAGGTATTATTTCAGAGAAGAAATCAGGCATAGTCTGAAAGCTCATCCATTTCTTGCCCTTCTCCCTCCCAGTCTGTATCTCACTACAGTCCTCTTTTCTAGTTATATACTTTTATTTAGAAAAATAAATATGCCTGGCTAGGTTGTGCCTGTCTTGTATTCTAAATCCATATCTTTAACTTTATTATTTATTTTACCCAGAAATTTTTATTGTGTGCAATAGTACTCATGCTTTTGGCCAAGTATATCTGACTATCTTCTAAGTACATGGAGGGTTACTTTCTTGGTTCCTTTGTGGATGAAGGAGGTCACATGACTAGCACTAGTTTCAGACTTTTATACCTATGAAACCAGTCCCCTTGATAAAATCCCCTGTGTTGAAAATCCTAGAGTGGCTTTTCCCTCCTCCTGGTTGGTATGAATAAAATATTAAGGCACAACTATCAGGGCTGAATTGAGAATTTGATATCTCGGTTAGCTAAATTTTTTTCCCACAAGTTACTTTTAATTCACCAAAGTGCTCATTAATTCTTAATGCTTGTGGCATATTTTTGTAAAAGGTGTCAATAATTTTCCCTAGCTTTTTAGTAGTTTAGTCAACAAATATTTATTAAAAGTGAATTATGTGTCAGGCTCTGTGCCAACCTTTAATGGAATTTATGATTTGGTAAGGAAGACAGACACTGATCACGTAAGTACACAAACAGGCGATGGAGTAGAAGGATATGGAACTTTATGCCAGCTTACAGTAGGGTGGTCTTTTCAGAGCTGAGGAAGCAGAGCTTTGAAGGACAAGTAGGTGTTGACTATGAAAAGAACAAGGGGAGAGTTTTCTAGGCAGGGGCACAGCATGTGTAAAAGGCCTGATGGTGGATGAGGTGTGGATTTGAGGAGCAGAGAAAGTTCTGGAACGTTCTGAGGATTGTACACTTTCAGAGCAATGGAGAGTCAAGTTGTTGAGGGCATTTAGGGAATGTTAGTGGTGGGAAGGCTGTAATGAGTGTGATGTGACTAGGGGTATATTTAGGAAGGGTCATTCTTGAGGAGGCAAAGAAGTTAGACTGTGGGCTCTCACAGCAGAGACACAGGTAGACCCCTTAGGAGATGATGGCAACAGTCTCTCCCACAGACTGGGGCTACTCCGGGGAGACACAAGGGGAAATACTGCATACACAATGGAAGTCTGTATGCTTTATCTCATAATCTCAGATCACCACCATGACTAATCATTTGATAAGAGCAAAACTATGGAAAGTTGGGATGCTTTTAGACTAGTAATTTTCCTCCTTTTCATCAGAGACTGAAGAAGTCAAGTATTGGTCACTTTCAATGTTACCACCATCTATACATGTGTGTACCCATTTACTGTCGGGTAATCTGTACCTGGGAACGATGCAGTAACATATACATATGTTACAGGTGGTATGGTATGCTGGCCTTGAAGTCTGTCCAGCCCAGTGGTGTTGGGTTATACAGTTGCTGATGTGATTACTCAGGAAGGCAATGAGGAGTTGAATTGGAGATGCTGGACCTGTTATGTTTTCAGCCAGAAGAGTTCTACCTTTACATATATTAGATATTGGGGTTCTGTGTAATATTTCATTTTTTAGTGACTTTACCAATAAAGAGTTTGACAGCCATTCCTATTCTAGTCTTAAGATGAAGAAACCAAGGCCCAGGAAAGCTAAGTGACTTGTCCATGGTCAAATAGTTAATTTGTGGTAGAGTCAGAATTAGAACCAAAATTTCATGACTCTACTCCAGTGCTCATGCCTCTTTCAAATATCAAAAGTAAAGTGATATACTTACTTACCTTCTGGATTAAAAGAAATTTCAGTTCTAGAAATCTGGAAAAGTGGCTGTACTTTTATCTTTTCCTTGGATGTTCTGACACTGAGTAGAATCACACACCTGTTTGGTTCCTCTATATAAGATGAAAACTTTTTACAGCCCATGTGTTCCAGTTATACTCAAATATTGATGATCTGTTTGCCATCATTCATATATTTTTAAAATTCATTTAACAAACATATTAAATGCTAGGATATGTCAGCTGCTACGAGGTTCTGGGGATACGAAGTACCCCATGAACATACCATTATGGTAGAATATTACAGAATGATAATAGATACCTATTATCATGAGCATACAGTCATGGAATCATAGAGGTGAACTTGGCTTAATAGGCTTAGCAATTGGAACTGGCACTAAAGTTTCCATATTTACCAAATTAAAAAAAAAAACACAGGGTTCCCAGTCAAATCTGAATTTCAGATAAATAACCAGTAATTTTCTTACTATAAGTTGTCTCAACTATTGCATGGGACAAACTTATGCCAAAGATTTATTTGTTGGTTATCTAAAATTCAAATTTAACTGGATGTCTGTATTTTATTTGGCCACTCTTGCTGGTGCACCTGGTTGACTAGTAGATGAAGTTCCGTGGGGTCACCATGGGAAAGTTACCAAGACACCAAGAGATGTTGAAATTCACTAAGGAGAGTCAAGTGAAAATACCAGGAAAAGAGAGGATACTTGGGGGTAAAGGTGGGAAGAGAATGCATCAAAGGTGGGGGATCAAAGTTGAGTTTCTGATTTCACATTGTTCTGGAAGGTCAAGCCCATGTAACGAGAACCAGAATAGAAATGAGGTATATGACCTTTGCCTACTGAAAAAGAAAAAAAAAATCACTATTTTCAGAAAATATCCTCTTAAGAAACCCAGGAGAATCAGCCAAAAAATTATGAGAATAGGTGAGTTCAGTAAGGTCATTAAGTATGAAATAAACATTTAAAAATCAGTAGTTTTCATTTGTAATAGCAATAACCAGCTAGAAAATATAACGGGAAAAGATTGCCTCTGGAAGACCATCAAAAATATAAAGCAACTGGGAAAAAAACTATGAAACCATAAGATGTGTTGGGCTTACATAAAAAACAAATTTAACATCATTAGAAACATAAAAGGAGATAAAAAGATGAGGAATTGTGCCATGTTTCTATATGAGAAGACCAAACAATGTAAAGATGTAAATTTTCTCAAAATTCATTTTTAGGACTAATGAGATAATAACCAAGACCTCAGCAGGACATGTAAATACAAATAATCACTTCCAAAATGATTCTAACACTCGAAAAGAAAAAAACTAACAAAAGCAGCTGGAAAAAATTAAGAGGCTGTGTGAAGGGAGTCACTATACCTACCTGACATTAAGACAATGCAAAAACGATTTTCCTTCCATCAGAATTGTTGGGGAAGAAATAAGCAGAGAAGATAACAGAGTAGAGCTGAGAACCCAGAAATGGACCCTGGGGTCTGAAACCCTCCTCACACGCCATGAGAGCAAACACAAATCCAAGTGGGGAGAGGAGTGATAAAGACAAGGTTGTAGATCTATTTGGAAAAAAAAATTAATCTCATTGAAAACACTAATTGCCAGATGCATTAAATAGTTAAATGTAAAAATTCAACAGAACAGAAGAAAATAGGGGCAAACATTTATCTGATCTTGGAGCTTAGGATTATTTTTGGGGTGGTTTAAAGGACTCAGAGCCATGTCAGTCCGGCCCATCAGGAAACTTTAGGGTTTTTAATGTAGAATTTGTCCTTTGCAGAATGTTTGCTGACCACAGAGGAAGGGAATCCTGGAAGCCAGTTAGAAAACCATTGGAATAATCTGGACCAGAGACTTCAGGACCCCCCCTTTTTTTTTTAACATTTTTTAAAGATTTTAAATTTTTAAAATTCATTTTTGAGAGACAGAGAGAGACAGAGTGTGAGTGAGGGAGGGGCAGAGAGAGAGGGAGACACAGAATTGTAAGTAGGCTCCAGGCTCTGAGCTGTCAGCACAGAGCTCAATGCGGGGCTTGAACCCATGAACCGTGAGATCATGACCTGACCTGAATTCGGACACTTAACTGACTAAGCCACCCAGGTGTCCCAAGACTTCAGGACTCTTAACAAAGCTTGGCAGGAGGGAAATAGAGCAGAAGAAGGATCTGGAAAAGAAAAGTAGCCAGCCATACGTACTGTGTGTCTAGACACAGAGGAGTGTGCTGGGGAGATGTCAGATGGCTCATAAATGGGTGTTTTGTTTTTTTTTTTAGTAAAACCTATTTTTATTGTTCCCACATACAAGACCTCCCCACAGTTCAGGTCTTTTAAACTCCATCCCTAGCATCATCAAATTCAGTGTTTCCCACTTGCTATGTTTTCTTTTCTCAGTCCCTGGAAATATGATATAACTACGTTTCACTGTAATCGATAAAATATTGTACAGTGTGTGTGGAATCAGATATGCCTGTGTTTTTATAAATGCACATTAGAGAGGGACAGGCCCGGAACAGAACAAGGCAGACTTGTTCATACTCTTTAATACAGACATGCTGCATGAAACAGCATGATCTGTCATAAAATGAAAGCTAATATTTGAAAATGAGATTGCAGTCTCTCCGTGTTTCAATGGTTTTCCTGGGAGACAAATCTTCTTTCATTTGAACCAACACACACACGTGTTTTTTATGGAGTACCAGGAACTACCCAGCAGTAAAGCCGTGCTAGCGAAGAATGGCTGGCCCGCAGTTCACATGGCATCTAGCACAATTCTGAGCAAGCCACACTTTGACCTGCTCACAATATAAATTAGTCTGAGTGTCAAATTAGAACGGTTTGAAATTTGTATGACACAATGTGCTTGGCACTGCTGATTGGTCACAACTTTTTCTAAGTATTTAATCTTCTATCAGGAGCCAGAGCAGCTCTGGTGGCTCATAGAGAAAAAAGGGTATTAGGGATCTTGACCTCAGGGTTGGAAGGCACTTGATCCAGTCTGACTGGCTCTGACTTTCACTTTGCTCCCAAGTACACTTCCTTTTTAAAAAGAGTTTTTAAAATATTTATTATTTTTTGAGACAGAGAGAGACAGTGTCATCAGGGGAGGGGCAGAGAGAGAGGGAGACACAGAATCCGAAGCAGCCTCCAGGCTCTGAGCTGTCAGCACAGAGCCCGATGTAGGACTTGAACCCACAAACCATGAGATCATGACCTGAACTGAAGTCGGACACTTAATTGACGGAGCCACCAGGCGCCCCCCAAGTACACTTCCTTGAGTGAGTATGTAGAGGAAATCATTGTTTCTTGCATTTACATGTTCCCTAAATGGAGTCATAATTACAAATTTGGATGGCCTTCTCAATACCAGATTTTTCTTGTCAAGTATCCACTTTTGTTTTAATAAGAGGCAGTGTTAACATATGAAGGGTGCAACTAAGACAAACCACGGTGCTGTATGCACATACTACTTGTAGGTAGTGCCCATGCATTTGTGTTTCCTCTCTTCATTTCAGTAAGATGTGCGCGGAAGGACCCATCCTGTGGGTCCAGATAGATTCCCTGTTACTGAGCGGGAGGTGAAGAGCTCTCGGCATTCAGAGGAGAGAGAATTAGCATGCTGAGCGAGTCGCTCTCTCCGAGTCTGGCTGCCGCCATACCTGATGGTCTACTTTGAGAGAAGGAAATAGGCTCCGAATCATTATTTTGGCTTTCAGTGTAGAAGCATCTGGTTCTTGAGTCCTGGTTTTTCAGGACTCAGAAAAAACAGAGCCAGTGCTTTAAGTAAAGATTGGGTGTTTGGCAAGAGGCAAAGCGTTGTCAATAATAGCCCGACTGAAACAAGGGTGCTGAAGATGAAAGGAAGGAAAGGAGAGGACAGGAGCCTGAGTTTTCCTCTGCTCCCATGACTAGGTAAAATACCGGCCCGTAAACCGCACTCATCCCTCACATATTTATCAAGGGCTTACCTGCAGGAGCTAGATAGATCCTGGAATATACAGAGATAAACCAGACACGGCCTTCACAGAGCACAGCATCCCATGAGGGAGAAAAACATGATTTCCAAATTACAAGTCGGTGTTGTGTCCAAGGGCCCAGAAGCACCAGAGAGGGCGCCCGACTCCCTGGGAGACCTGAGGAAATGCCAGTCTAGACTGGGAGGGTTTGAAGGCCAAAGGAATATTAGCTCTCTCGGGGGAAGCTGTCAACTTGTGCTGATTAAACATTCTTTCCTATACGAAAAGAGAGGCTAAGAGATGTGCTTGCTTCTAAACTTCTAAGCTGCTCTCTGTCTCTCCCTCTTTCTCATTGTGAAAGGCCTTCAGCTGTCTGCGTGATGCTTATTTGCAGAGGACACAGGTGGATGGTGAGGAGGAGGGGGAAGGATGGCCAGTTTACACTGGTGAGCTTTGTCATTCTATTTGTGAACGACAGCTTGCAAGATACAAATTCAATCTCAAATTTTGTCAACCCTAGCTGTGGTAGACTGAATAATGGCTCCCCAAACAGGCCCAGGCTCTAATCCCCGGATACCATACACAGTAGAAGAGACTTTGCAGATGGGGTTAGGTGAGGGATCTTGAGATGGCAAGATGATGTTACATTATGCAAGTAGGCCCTATGTAATCATAAGGGTCCTTGTAAGAAGGGGGCAGGAGGAAACGGTAGGAGATGTGATAATGGGATAAGGAAGGGGCCACAAGCCAAGTGCTGGTGCCTCTAGACACTTAAAAGGCAACCCCCTACAATGAATGCAGCCCTGTTGACCCTTTGATTTTAGCCTTGTGACCTCCAGAAGTGTAACGGAGTACACACGTGTTGTTTTAAGTCACTGTGGTAAGATATGATAGGGAACAAACATGCCAGGCTCCTCATTAACATGGACAGAAAAGTGGTCTCAAAGCCAGTGAGTTCTTAGAAGGTTTCAACAGACATAATAACTTACATTAGTTTCATGTGATATTTAATGACACCTTCTGGAAGTAGAATGCCATACTGTGCATGTGTCTCAAGGGGAGACACGCTAGCCTGTGTCAGAACTGGGCTCTATAAAACCTTAGTTCCATGCTTTTCTCTTGGTGTAGACAATGTCTCTGTTGTCTACAACAGAGAAATGTCCATCACCTGGGTGACAGATGAAATGTCCATCTCCTGTGTCTACACAAAGTGACCTTAGAGATCTTTGTTCAGATGCATATCACCGTGTGTCACAATGGACAGAGTGGAATGCTCCAGGGCCAGGCAGTGCTGGAAGTGTTGACTGACTCCTAGTTGCTCCATGACTTGGACAAACCACTTACCCTTTCCTGAACTGTGAAATGGGATAATCACACAGATCATTCCTGACTCACCACACGGTTGAGGATCAAGCATGATAGTGTACGTGAAAGAGCTCTATAAATTCTATAATGCTATTCAGATGTGAAGAATTATGATTTTTATGTGCTCAGGAAGGCTGGCACAGCCCCTCTCCCAGGTGACTGAAAAGCATATGTGATTTTATTTGCTCCAATAATTTTATTCTTATTAGTACTTGTTCAGTATACTACATGGGCATGCACAATGCACAAAGCATTTATTCTTCTTCTGGCTGCAGTAACTACGCCCCTCTCCCTCCAAACTTACCCTTGTAAAAACAAGTAGGACTCATAAAACACAACAAAAGCAAAAAAGGGGGATGGCGCGGGTGGCATCATTCATGAGAACTGTGTGTCATTGAAAGCACTCACCTGTCACTTTGAAACTGAGCTGCTTTTGAGAGGGGACAGTTCATTCTTTGAACCAAGCAACTCCCTAAACACATAGATCTCTTGCTCTTTTCTCTCTCTCTCTCTCTCTCTCTCTCCTCTCTCTCTCCACTTCAATTTTGAACATGGTTTTCTAACCTTCCACTTCAAGAGGTAAATACAATTCTGGCAGAGTCCTGGTCTAATTTAGTTTATTAGAGCTTTTACTACAAGTTTTTAAGCACTTGCTGATTTTCAAAAACAAATTAAAATGGCCACGGCCAATCTCGTAGATTGGTACAAGTCCACATTTCCCCAACGACTTAATAGTCTGCAACTGTGCCCGTCAGAGAATGATTTCACCACTCTCTTTCCCACAATGTAAAGGCCGGGTATTGTTTTTTAACTCTGTGGTGGGAAGAAGCAGTTTGCTTTGCCAGGCTGGTCTCCTCCCTAGAGTTCCCTCCTGTAAGGTTTACAGGTTCCACTGTCCTGGAGGGCACATTAAGTCCCTGGAGAACTCTTTTGTAGGCCACTTCTGAGACTACCAGCCCCACTCTGGCCTGTTCTTGGAAAGTGGAGCACCTCGGAATTTTTCCAGAGTTTGGTATTTTGGGGAGGGGGGTTAGAAAGGTGGTGGAGACCTGCCCTAAAACTGGGATCCATACGCCTAATTTTTTCCCTCTTTCTCTTTTCCTATATTTCTTCCAATTGCCAATTAAAAATTCAGCAAACATTTACATAAATAAATATTTGAGTACCTTCTACTGCCAGGCTCTGTGCTGAACACTGGATTACAGAGGTGAACTCATAATCTAGTTGCAGGATGGGGGGGTGAGGGGCGGTGACTCACATCAATATCCATATGTCCTATAACACTCTGGGGTGATAACTGGGGTTAGAGTTACAGTCAGGTCCCAAGGAGACATAGTTAGGCACATGGTCAGAATTTGAGGAAAACAAAGATGGTGGATTCCTCAAAAGAGTGAAATTCTACTACACAAATACTGTGCCTGAGATTCATGTTGCATTTCTGACTCACAGTTTGTTTATTTCCATCTGTTAAGCCTCTGCGTAGTCTAGAGAGCTACTGTTTGTATGATGGCCTAAGAAAGACAACAAGGCGCTCTGAGATTCTGGAGTAACAGCCGGACTCAGGAGGTTCCGGATTGAGTTCTGTTACAAGTAGTGAACTCACAGGGGATAAATCACTCCGTTGTGAAATGAAGCCAAAGAACACAGGATCTGTCAACCTCTCAAGGCTAACCTAAGGATACATGAGACCATGAGAATAATGGCTTATGTGAAAATTTCTAAAATGACACTGAGGCACAGAGGATGATGTGTGTATACTGTAAGTAATTAGAGCTGCAAATATAATGAAGTGGTCTTCAACAGCCAAATCAAAGTTGCTGTTTATGATCTTTCCATGCAGTATATGTGAATGCATATAACTACATATGTGCATATACATGACACACATATATACATATATATGCATATATAATGTGTGTTTGTGGATGCTAAGAAGAGAAAGAAGGGCGCCTGGATGGTTCAGTTGGTTAAGCATTCAATTTAGGGTCAGGTCATCATCCTGCGGTTTGAGAGTTTGAGCCCTGCATTGGGCTCTGCACTGATAGCTCAGAGCCTGGAGCCTGCTTTGGATTCTCTCTCTCTGCCCCTCCCCTGCCTGTGCTTGCTCTCTCTCTCTCTCAAAAAAATAAAGTGTCCAACTTCAGCTCAGGTGATGATCTCACGGTCTGTGAGTTTCAGCCCCTCATTGGGGTCTGTGCTGACAGCTCAGAGCCTGGAGCCTGCTTCGGATTCTGTGCCTCCCTGTCTCTCTACCCCTTCACCACTCACACTGTCTCTCTCTCTCTCTCAAAAATAAAGAAACTTAAAAAAATAAATACAAATTTTTTAAAAGTTTAAAAAAAAAAGAAGAGAAAGAAAACCACGGAGAAGGAGTAGGCAATGGTCTGAGCACTGGGAATTCAATTTGACTAGTCTGCGCCTGTAATGGGACTGATATCAGGAGTTCATTGTCAGGAGCCAGGCTGCCCGAGTCACCACTTGCTCTAGGGTCATCCTGGATTAGTCACTTCACTTCTCTCAACCTCATCATCTGTGAAACAGACATAATAGGTGGCCTCATCAGGTTGTTACAAAGATGAAATGATGTAATATGTATACTTGGTAAAGGGTTTGGCACATAGCAAGTGCTCAATAAGTCCTGGCTAGTGCCATTACTAGGAAATTTTACTTTTCGAAAATAAAACTTTGGGGCAAAAATTCTCCAATTTCAGAGACACAGAAGGAATATCACAAAGATATATAAATGTGCTCTAAAGTCTTCCAGATAAAAAAGACGTACATGTAGAAAAGATGAAAATTCTTTGTGATGCTATGCTAGAGATGTTATCAACATTATACAGAATTAACATTAGTTTTCTAATAATTAAAAAAAAGTGTCACTCGTTCCCTAGACTAAAATAGCCAACCAGGCACCGAAGAAAGGCATATATTATTTTAGCAAATTGAAATAGAAACTCCTTTGAAAGCTGCTCAATAAAGAGCCCTTAATGTACTTACTATACAGGACGTAGGGCAACATATTTTGTAGTTAAAGAACCCAGAAGCTAAAGTCAGTGGTGTTGCTTAAAATCAGTACTCGTTCCTTGATGCTACAAGGTGAATTAGCATCAAGTCCTCTGTCATGAAACTCTCAATAAAGAACCGATTATATAAGGCATTAAGCCTTTCTCTAATTACAGCTATAAATATAGATAAGTCGTTTTGAGTACTAAAATCAATTTCAGTGTTTATGCTCTTGCCATGCTATATATTTAGCTGTTGACTTTTAACTTGAAGACATAAGCAGCTGGTGAAAAATATCCTTAGAATACGAATTATGCTGTCACGGGGGATACGGATAAATGTTGCCTGTAGCAGAGTTAATAAGGATTGAAAGCAGTATAATTGTTTTACCAACTAAAACACTAAATATGGGGAGAACCTATGATTTCATTTCATAAATTAGATGCTAACGACTTTTCTCTAGCTATTTTCAAAAGTCTCATCTCTATAATCAAGTTCTCTTTAAGTGCTTGGTTGCCTGTGTAGGCCTGGGGCAGAGACTTACGTGTTTTACCCTGAATCACGGGGCTTGCGCATCTGCGTGATGTGAAAGTTGTAAGTGGGGTTACCATGGAGACTCTGCATCCCCCTCCCCAATCACAAGCATGGACAGGGCGGCAGACCAGCTCCCTCACCCGCTCACAGACAGTACAGAGAATGCATCCTGCTGAAGTCAGCACTGTCTGTTCTTAGACAGGAAGTGACTGTCCCCCACTCCACAAAAATGTTGTCCGGCAAACTGTCAGAGGGACTCCAGTGGGGAAAATCAAATAACAGACAGAGAGACCAAAAGAGTTTCCACCAATGCTCTATGTACAAGAACAGACTACCTGACTCCCCCATTAATCACTTCTTCCTCTGTGGACCTAACGTTCTTTCTCTTTTTTGATTCACATATGACTGTTCAGTCACACAGAAATGTTTATTGAATATCTTCTCTGGTCAGGGATCATGCTATGGGGCTGAGCTCAGGATGCTGGTTCTCCTATGGTTGAGGACACAGTGAATCCTTGAATGGAAGCTAGGTTCAGGGAAGTTGCATCCATCTTCAGATCCAGGAAAGAAGGAAGGAAGGTTTTATTCAGCTAAGTCAGTCTCCACCAAGCCCTGGGCTCTGACCTGGGTCCCTTACACACTCGATTTCACTTTTTTCCTCAGAGACTCCCCGTGTAGGTAGGTAACTCAATTTTTAGATAAAGTCTAATGGAGATTTAGACTGGTTAAGTACTTGTCCAAGGTCACGCAGCTTGTGAGAAACAGAACAGATGAAAATCTAAGTCTTGGATGGCCTTCCTTCTTAACATTCAGCTTTCAGGTCTCCGTGTTTTCCCAGGCTGGTCTAGTGGCAGAGAAGCCAAAGCCATTCTACTTATCCCTACAAACGGCTCTCATCCCAATTTTGCTCACCCCACCAACCCCCCGCTTTTTTTTTTTTTTTGCAATTTGGAAAATGTATTCTCTTCTCCTCTTGAAGTTGTCAGGACTACTGAATGCAGCATTTCAAATAGTCCAGGGACTTCTCACTCAGCACCCAGAGAGCAAGAGTGACCTGGTAGAAGTCTGGCCCGTTGCTTCTTGTGAAGGAAACGCAGGGATTTGCTTTCCATTCCCTTGTGTTACTAAGAGCTCAGGAAGTGTTAACAGGGAGTTCTCTCCATCTCATCTTCTCCTTTTCTCAGCTGAGAGTTTCCTGAACTATGTTTGAAGGGACTTGTTTTATGACCAAGGAACCTAAATTCAAATAGGTTTGGGAAAGGCTACATGTCGCACTCACATGATGACTTCCTGATGCTCATCAGCATATAAAAGGCTCTGAGAAGTTCTGCAGCAAAAAGCAAATAAAATATATCATCTTTCTTGAACCCAGGCCTTTCAACTAAACCAGTTTGCTTCTTGGAATGCCCTTCCTACCTACTCTGAAGATAAAAGCCCTACTCCTCCTCCAAGATCAAGTTCATAAAATACATAGTTATGCAGCCCCACCCTCAGCAAGTCTGATTTTGGAGAAGTCCAGAGAATTTTAAGCAATTTCTAAACTCCATATTTCAATCCACTTGTAGGTCATTTGAAGATCCAAATGCTGAATTAACAGACAAATCTGAATCTTGTTGAACATCCTATTCAGAAATCCAGAGGCTGAAATGTGTTCACATCAGCCCAGATGGCTCACGCTGTCAATTATTGATATTGGTAACTTCATATATGCAGTGATACAGTTTATAGCGGGGCATGTTTAAGTGAATGTCCTCCAAATAATAACGTCTTACAATTTTTGAAGAAGTTCTGTTTGTTCTCTCAGTGCCTTCAATAATCACAAGATATCTGAAGCAGCCCAAATGTGCCAGCTGCTGGGTCAGATGGTCCCTGGTCTCATGAGAATGTATCCTAAGCCTCATTTACTTAAGTCTGTACCTTTTCCTTTGAAGGCTCCCATAACCTTTTTTGATTTTTTAACTTGGTTACAAGAAAGTGGGTGAGGACCTGTGGGGGAATGGTGAATGACACCCTACCACCCCCAAGAGACCACTTATCAACCAGTGTTAAGGGCTGGTTACATTAACACACAGGAAAAAAAAATCTGTAAATAGAAATTATATAGTAGTTGTTCTGTGTGACTTCAATTCTGTTGTGACTTTCCCAAGTAACAATGAAATCCCAACTAAATCATGAACTTAACTGGAAAATACTGCCTTGGAAATCACTTTAATATTAATAATGTGCTGAACAAAATTCCCAGCATCTTAAAACCAAAAACAAAACTTGTGCTGGCAGCTAGGGTAAAATCAGGAGCTTAGGCAGTTTAGAAAAATAATAACAACATCATAGAAAAATAATACTTTCACAATTTGTTCCTCTTGTTGCAAACATCATGTATTGCAGCCTATAAAAGGCATGTGTTTTCTTAAACAAAATGTTGTATTCGTCTTTTATCTTGTAAGGCAGTTTCTGATTGCAGCAAGTAAGTCCAGACAGAATACTGGAGTCGCCCATCATGGGCTTGAGCACCAGCCAAAAGAGGGAAATTAATTGTAGGTGGATTATGAAAAAAAAAAACCAAACCTAAAACCCTCCTGCAATCTCCTTTTCCAGGGCAGATGGGCCAGGAATCTCCAACTTACTCTTGGCTTTTGCTCCTGATCAGCTAGTCAAGCCCAAGGTGAGATGGTTTTCCACATTACACATCCCATCATGAAAAGATGGGAACTCATTCCCACGTTGGGAAACCAAAACTCCAGCTGCACTGCAGGGTAGCAATGCCAAAGCATGCACACGGTGGCTCGTGGCCATGCCCCCTTCAGTATGGGCACAAGCTCAGCAAGGTCGTGGAGCTCCAGACAGGTTTATGGTTGGATGGGGACCTCCTTAGGAAAACCAGACTTAACCATTAAGTGGGATTCATGATAGCCAGTCAGCTGTTCATTTTGCCAGTCAGTCTGGAATAATGCTGTTATTCACCAAAGAGAGAAGGGCAGGTGGATCATGTCTCCTGGGGGCTGTGAGGAAATGTGCCCTTTTCTACAAAGATGGCAAGGGTGAGCTGGGATCCTGGAAATTCTAAACTAGCCTTCTTGGAATTACCTGGCTTGCTTGTTTTGCTCAAAGGGTGGTAGGGTTCGGGTGGTATTATTTAGGGGAATAGCAAGTGTTCCAACCCCAGGCAAGATGGATTGTGTCCTGAGAGAACCATATTTCAAACGATAGGGTGAATCTTTTCTCCTACAATATATAATCACAGCTGAGCCAGTAACCTTATAGGAAAACAGGACATGAGTTTGAGCACAATTTTCCCATCTCTACCCCCTGCCTCTGTGCTTTGCTGTAGAGTACCTTTCCAAGGTGGTTTGGTTCAAGGCTTCATTTGCATACAAGCCTTGATAAAGTGCTTTATGTATTTTGGGCCAACCTTCCCCCCCCCCCCCTCATCCCTGTCAGCTAATGTTTTGGGAAGGCCAGCCATGTTTAAAATATGGGATGAAGCACAGACTTCGACGCAGTGACCACAAGGAATGGTTAAGACATTTTGCTTTGCTATAAATGGAGTTCTCTTAACTCATTGTGCGCATTGAATGGGTTCCAACATATAACAAACACTCCGGTCCCATGCGTTCCCAAGTGCATATCCATCAAAATCCAAACTTTAAACTTGAGTAAATATATCTGTCTTACAAAGTCCAAGGTATTTATTACAGGGATCACCCACTTCAGGAATTTAAACAATGCTCAGACCAAGGAAAAATGTCTTACCAGGGGTTTTAAACTCCATTTCCCCTCGTTGCAGCTGGCTAGCAGAGCCTGGCATGAATGCAAGGGAGCAAAGCAACCCTCACTCTCCTTTCTTCAGTCCAGGACTCCCTAGTCTCTTTAACCCCTCCCTGCTCAACCACATGGATCCGCATCATTTGCAAAAAGAATGTGGTGGGTGGGTTGGTGCCAAGCTGGCTGAAGCTCCTCCGGGGACTCAGCAGGGTGGGTAAGAACACCCCTTCTTACAGGCACACATACATCCCCCCTGTCACTTCACACTCCGCAAAATCAAATAAATAGATTTAAATGAGAAGACCATGAAAAGGTATTTTCTTGTCCCTCCTTCTCCCCCTCCCCCCCACTATCTAATAATAGGCTATTAATTCCAGCCATTTCGGACTGTCTAAAGTGTGGTGTGTAAACCGTGGCTGCATCAATCAGAGTTGTGTGTCCAGTTATTTCAAGCATTCCCTGTTGGCATAAAGAAAGGCTGGTTTGTCCGCTCCAGCCCAACTGCAGCTGAGATCTGCATTGATTGATAACTGAACGCACGAGCTGGAAACTTCTACAGCTGGGGCAGCAGAAGCAGGCATAGCTGAGTGATGGGGGCGGTGCGAGAGAGGCTGGCGCTGGTGCCTGAGGGTGGGGAAATGTGGAATCGGACGTTGACAGGGTGTTTTATCCAGTGAAAGTAGGTGGGAGTCTGGGCTCCACTGTCTCACTCTTGCCTACTTGCCGGGCTGGCTCTGACGTCATGAGCTGACTTGCGTGTCTTGAGGGTGATCACAGGCGCTCTGCAACATGCATAGCAAATCCCCCAAACAACTCAACTCCCAAGAACTCAGCACCAATGTCACAGATGCATTATCTTCTTGACACTGTGAAGTTCTGGTAGGGGACTTAACTGTACTAGTAGTTTCAAGTGACAGTGTCTTAACTCCTGACAAATTATATCCATTTTTGTTCTTAAACTTCCCTCCTTGTAAAAAATCTTAATGGACTAGAGCTCAAAGTTCTTACCCTGCCATATCGTTAGCACCTTTTCTATCAAAAACACAACATGAAGGACAAAAAAAACATATAAAATATGCATATTTTGATATCTGGCTACAATCCTGAAAACATCAGAAGACCCCAGTTTTTCTTAAGAGAGTAACAGTAGAAAGTAGTCTGGTCTAAAAACTGGAAAATGCCTGTTTCATACAAATATGGATATGGATTTTCTTACTCTTATTACTCTTTATCTTGAAATCTGGGCAGGGGGTGATCAGGGCACAGGAGAAGAAATAATGGCACAGAGAGAGGTAACTAGCTCCCTCCCTGTAACAAAAGAAATAAAGAAGACTCATGTAAGTGTACGTGCTTTATAGACTCATTTTGACCTGAGTCAAACCCACCCCTGCTAGTACCAGCTAAATCCCCAAAGGTTAAGCTTGACTTTTGAACATGGACATTCAGTCTGGGGGAAGGGAAGGATGAAGGCGGACGGCTATTGACAGGGAAGATCAATCTTCCTGTTCATCCTTGTTCTCTGATTTGAGAGTAGTAAATGAATAGATTTGGGAAGGGTTAGGCACCAGTCTGAGTGTCCCTGGAGGCTTCTTTGGGCAAAATCCAAGCAAAAAGCTGCAGGTCTTATGTTCTGTCTAATTATAGGGCCCTTAACAGGAATGAACAGCTGATCCACGTGGCAGAAATCAACCATGAATCACCAAAGAGGATGCTAAGAAGGGGTAAAGGCGGTCCCAGGGGCACAGAGAGACAAGGGCTAATGCAAATAATTGCATCAGGTCTAGCCAGAGAGGCCTCAGGCAACACACTAAAAAGATTGCTTGCTAGGGAAGCAAGCCAAACTCAACCTCTCCTCCTTCCTCTAATCCAGCTGTCCCAGAACGTGACTGCACTGTGCACTTGCTGGGGATTCCAGGCAGTGTCAGCTCCAGTGTCCCCTGGCTGAGCTGCCAGAAGACTGCAGACAAGTGTCACTAGAGGGCTTAGGGGGCACACGCCTTTGAAGGACTGTTGGCAGTGTACTGCTGCCTTGTGAGCTTCTGGCTCTCTGGCCAGTCCAGGAAATAAATAAGGGCGGGCAGAGATGACAGCGTCCAGGAAAAGAATGCAGTCCCTTCCCTCCCAAACGCACCGCCCGCAATGTCAGGCTGACCCAGGGATTCTTGGAAGGCAAGCAGGTGGGAACCCAGCAGGTGGCACAGAGAGAAGGCAGCTCACCTGCTTTCCCCCAGGGCTCAGGTGCACAAGAGAAGAGAGGGAGGGGTTTGCTGGGCCTAAGGAGCATTCAGGCAGGTCGAGGAGAATGTTAGCCAGGTAATTAACCTTCAGTATCGGAATGACTGTAGTGAGTCTCAGAAATCTGTGTCTCTATGTGCCCTCAGGTAATTCTTGGATATTCATTCATTCACCAAATATTTATTGGGAACTCGGTGCTAGGCATTGTTCTAGGTGCTAGAGACCCAGCAGTAGGGAAAATAGACAAAAACTACCCTTCCGGGACTGACGTTCTAGTCGGGGAGACAGTGTAGTGTGTAGCATGATGAAAAGTGCTGAGTTCCATGTGGAAACATAAAGCAGCAGAAAGTGCAGATATCCTGGAAAAGGGTGCCAGGAAGGTCAAGGCAAGCCTCATTGACAAGGTGACAGCTAAGCAAAGACTTGAAAATTGTGAGAAAATGAGCCATGCCAATGTCTGGGGAAAATACATTCTGTGTAGAGGGAACAATAGAGCAAAGGCTGAAGGCAGGAATAACAGCCAGGAAGCAATATGGCAGAGTCTAGGAGCCATGAGGAGGCTCACAGGTGAGAACCCAGAGCTAGCACATGGCCAGATTCACTGGCAAGCAAACATTTGAAGATGCTGTTCTAACACTGAAATCCTTAGAGCTAGTTGATAAAACACTGATGAATCACCCCAGCCTGTTCAAAGAATCCACTTTCACTGATTTTATGCATGGTCAGAGAGGCCTCTGGAAATTGGTGGAGTAAGCTGATCAACATTTGTAATTATAACTCTTGCTGTGAGCCATGGTCTGGGCTAGATGCTGGTTACATAAATCCCAGTGAGGCAGCTCCTGCCCTCCAGGACCTTTTTTTTTTTTTTTTTTTTTCATCACAGTGGTGGGGTCTAAAAACTAACCACATGGTGCAGTGTTTGCCAAGAGCTAAATGTGTGGTGCAGACAGCAGTTGCTATAAGCACTCAGAGGAAGGACATGTCCCTGTTCGTCGGCCTGGTTAGAGGCCACTTCCTGAAATGGGCCTTGCCTGACCAGTAGTATTAGATCGTGCCTGGGAGACAGCATGGGATAGGGGCCAGCCACGAAAGTGCTCCCTCTCATGCACTCTCCGGAAGCCCCAGATGGACCAGCCTGGCCAAACAATTTGTCCAGCAAATGTGCCTGGGCCCTCCTGTCTCTAATTTCTTGGCAGCTCCCCTGGTTCCTAATCCTGGGCTTGGCCTCTGGACTTCAAGTTGTCACCTGTCATGTCCTGCTCTTGGGTTCTAACTGCCACCCCCTAGCATTGACCTTGGAGGGTTCCATGGCCCTACCCTTTGTATCTGGCTGAGTTGGTCATCTGTTTGTTGCTTCCTGGACTAGAATCTTCTGGATACAGTTCTTCCCAGTGTGATGTCTTGACATTTCATTTGGTATGATAATTAAGACTCAGATGAGTGAAAGGTGGAAGAAAGACACTGCTCACTATCAAGGATGCAGAGGAAGAAAGCTGTAGGGGTTTTCAAGGGAATGTGGGATATAATATTCTACATAAAGTTAGAGTAAATAACAGAATGGTGTATTGTGGCCTATTCTGAAGGACCCATTTTGTCAAGTCAGATAGAAGTGGTTTTGAATTCAAGTTCTGCTGTGTTTAGGCATCTGATCAGGAGCTAAGAGTTACTTAATCATAATTAGTTATTCTTCTCATGTGTAAATAAGGATAATAATATTTACCTTTTAGAATCGTATAGATACAATAATCAATATAAAATACTATGGATTTTACAAGAACATAATAAGCATGCAGCTAAGACCAGAGTCATTTTTATTTTGCTACTGCTAGAGATTGAATGTTCATGTTTTCCCAAAACGCACATGTTAAACCCTAACCTACCCTGGAGGCGTTGGGAAGTGATTAGGTCACAACGCCAGAGCTCTCATGAATGGAACTGATGCCCTTAGGAAAGGGAACCCAGAGCTGAGGCTGCAGGGCTTGTGTTAAATAGAGAGAGGGCCCAATAAGGACAGTCTGGAGAATCCATGCACGTCAGTGCCTGCCATGTTGAGGAGAAGCAGCTTTTCAGGACCCCCATTCTCAATTCTGAGCATTTGCTTCTCTTCTAAGACTCAAGGATTCACATTCCTTCCTTGTTCCATCTTGAAAAGCAAAAATGGAAGTATTTTCAAAAAATGATCTTAGAGGTCAAAGAAAATAATGATTAGCAAAAATACCCAACCGTTCTCCTGCCATGTGAGGACACGATGAAAAGACAGTTGTCTGTGAACCTGGAAGGGGGTCCTCACCAAATGCCAAATCTGCCAGGCACTTGATCTTGGACTTCCCAGTCCTGAGGACTGTGAGAAATAATTTTCTGTTCTTTAGAAGCCACCAGCCTATGGTTCTTTGTTACAGCAGCCCAGGTTGACTAAGACAGCCATTATTATCATTCCTGGCACTAACAAGTATAAAAGGATGTGGGGGGTCACATTCTGGAAGGTCTTGATCATGGCGATTCAATTTTAGAGTGACAAAAATCAAAGCCAGGACAGAGATCCTCCCCCTTGGTTCCTCTGCATCCTCAGAGTTTCAGTGCTGGAGTGGGGAAGAGTTTGTATTTCAATCACATGTTCCCCTGCTGTTTCCTGTCTTCTCATCTGTGCTGACATTTGTGTGCCTGGACAGTCTTAATGGGTCCATGTGAAGACCCAGACTGGGAGTGATGTGACCCAGCTGTGGACAACCTCTTGTTTCAGAGACTCTCTCTTCTCAGAAGGATGCCAAAATGAAAAAATAACTTTTCCTTGGCAGTTTCCACAAAGTGAAATGCCAGTCCCTGGTCTTGAGAATTTTTCCCCTTCTGTTCACCCACCCTGTTTATGGAAAATGAATCATGCGACTCATTTACACACAAATGGAGAGGGGTAGTTTGGGGATAAACAACACAACTTCCTGGAATGCCCATGGATGCTCCTCCCGCTGCTGTTACAACCATTGCTGCAGACTCTGGTTTGCAGGGAGCCTACTGGGGTATAAGGTGCTGCTTAGGTCAGAGGGAAAAACAGGCTCCTGGCCCGTCCACTGGCTAATTAATGCTGGAGACAGGATTCCTGTCTGCACATGGCTCCTTCCCTGGCAGGAACCAGAACCACTCACTCCAGACTCTCCAGCCCCGGTCCCTCACCTCTGCCCAAGGGGAGGATAAGTACAAAGGCCCAGGGGAAGGACAGAAGACAAATGCCTTGGGCTAGTTCTACTTTGCGATGTAGGCATTTTCCATCTAGTAGATTACCTGGTGCCAGTCCTGGTTCCTTCAGGAACTCTCAGTGAATTTCTCGTGACTTCAAATCTCCTCCTCGAGGTCCAGCCCCTGTAATGCCTGGTTCTAAGGAACTCCTACTCTCCCTTCCCTTCCGGCTGCAGAAGGTAAGTTTAGAGGTGATTCTTTTTTCCAAAGGGTATAATATCAACATGAAAAAAAGCAGAGACACGTATGGTGGTAGCAGGGGCAGGTAAGAAGAGATATAAATATGGGAATATTATGATCATTTTAGGACATTTCATGAGACTGGCCTTGTACAAATCCCTGCGCATCCCAACGACCCACCCAGCTCAAACATCCCATCAGCCTCCTGCAGACTCTGTCCTTGCCTCCCTATGTTCTTACAGATCTTACAACTATTTCTGTCTTCACGTTGGCGGTTATTTGCTTAGGTGTCTACTTCCCACTCTGGGCAGGTAACCCTGTAGGGACAGGGATCCTTCCTTATTCTTTGAATTCTTGGCAGCATATAGTAGGAGCTCAATAAATGTTGCATTAGTAGGAGCTAAATGAATGTGTGGGTGATTTCTTTATTCATTATTTTCCTTAGCCTCCAAGATCATTTTTGAAGGTACTGCCATTTTTGCTTTTCAAGATGGAACAAGGAAGGTATGTGATTCCCTGAATCTTGGAAGAGAAGCAAATGCTCAGAACTGAGAATGGGGTCATGAAAGCGGCTTCTCCTCAGCATGGCAGGCATTGATGTGCATGGATTCTCCAGACTGTCCTGATTGGGCCCTCTCTCTTGTTATCACAATCCCTGCAGTCTCAGCTTCCTGATAGATTAGATGGACCAAAATTGATGAGTGACACCATTAGAATTACACAGGACTGCCTCCCTGCTGCCACCCAGCATCAGCATCCTCAGGGTTTACCACCGAGGCTGCCAACAGGGCACACACTCACCAGCAGAGCAGGAACAATAGGGTAGCTGTTGATTTGTTATCATCACCTTCAAGCTGAGCCCTCAGGGTGGCTTGGCAGTCTCCAGGGAACTCTGGGGGAAGTTTGCTCTCCACTCCTGCCAATGACCATTTCACTTGTCTGCTTTCCTCTGATCTCCTGTTTACCCTACAATTTCCCCTCCTTTTCCTCCTCACTCTTCGTGGATATTCCTCCTCACATTTCATAAAAGAATTAGGAACTCCAAAAGTTCCTACACATCTCCTGACTTCTGAACTCTTCCTCTGCTCCTTCCCTTTAGTTACAGAGGTGAGAACACCCAAGTCCCACATAGATTCTGGACATCATCCCTTTGTTTGTCTTCAGGAGCCATTACTTATTCCCACTTTCTTTTGTATCTCCAAACCCCCTACTTTCTCCCGGATAATATTCTCTCTATTCAAGCAGGCTCTGTAACTATCTTCATAATACAAAAAACAAAACCAGACTCCCTTGAGACCACTATCTATAAAGGTAGAGTGGAAGTCTACTTTTATTTTTCTGCACAGTCAAAATTCTAAAACAGTTCTCTAACGCCTGCGACATCCACTATCCATTTACTCCTCAACCTCTCCCAATAGTCCTCTATCTTCTGAAAGCAGCATCTCTGGCTACCTTGACTGATAAGAGTCATTTATGCACAAATTGAAAAGCAGTTTGCAGTTAACCTTTGGAGAAATGATGGTGGTGTGGACAAGGTGGGGTGTCATGAAGGGGACTTGAGAAGTGGATTAAGTCAGAATACATTTTGAGGGTGTGGTCAAATGCATTTATTGGAAGATTGGATAAATAATGTAAGAAAAAGAGGAGTCCATGATGTTCTAGGCAGCTCTGTTGGAAGATGATGCTGTCATTTACTGAGACATGGGAGCTACGGAGGGCACAAGACTATGTCCCTTCAGAACGGCAAGCTCGGTGAGGGTGGCTGCTGCTTTTCACGTAGGTCCTACTATTTCCCAAACACCCAACTCATTGGGCTTTTACTTATTTGTTTAATGAATAAATCTTAATATATAATGGTATTAGTCTTAGAACATTTTCAGCTGGAAGTAATGGAAAACTTTGATTCAAATTAGTTTAAAGCGTAAGCAGTTGATCATCTCACAAAACAGCGAGAGCAAGCTCTGGGCCTGATTCATCATTGCATCTCTGCTCTGTGGACCTCAGCTTCAGGCTCCTCCTCGGGCTGGTATGTGGCTGTTTCCAGAGTCACATCCAACCCAACCACAGAAAAAAGAGGCAGTGTCTTTCTCCCTCTTTTTCCCTCTCCTTCTTTCTCTCCTTCTGTACCCTATCTCTCTGTCTCAAGAGTGAAAAAACTTTCCCTACAAGCCACCCACCACACAATCCTGTTGTTTCATGGGGCAAATTGGGGCACAATGTCCTTCCTGAGCCAATCAGGCAAAGGAAGCATGAAACTCGGTGGGGGCTGTGTGCCCCAGGCACCTGGCTGCAATATGGTTAGGAGGATACCTGAACCAAGTCTGGATTTTGTTGGAAAGGAAGAATAGGGAAATTGGAACCTGTGTGAAACCAATGTTGTCAATGCTGACAAGATGCCTTGTAATAATAATGAAATGTAGGCTTATGAAGAAGTCATGTGAATTCTGAAAGTGTAGTTAAAAAAAACCAAACATGATAAAACCAAGTGCTTTGGTGATGCTTATGGATATTCTTGATATAATAATGATCCAAAATGTTAAATTAGTCTTGTAATTGATTATCACTCTATCACCACAAAGCCACATTTCCTATGAATTTGAGATATCTTATGAAAAATAACTTCAAATTACTTATTAATTTATTAAATATTCCTTTGCACTATGTGCAAAGACTTGGGTTAGAAATAGGAAAGGAATAAACATACATAACTTGTCTCAGTTCATCAGGAGGAAAAGAAGAAGGCACCAACATTTGCTGAAGACCTGTCTTATATGTTGATGAGGTTATTACCTTTAATTCTCCTTAGAGTCCTATAAAGGAGTCACTATTACCCTCATCAGACATTTCTAATGGTCACTAATGTCTGGTTCACCTCTCCTTCTGAGTTCATGGAAGGCTGTACTTCCCAGGTTCACTGAGGTTGGCTCTGGGACAAGAAGTCACATAAGTCACTTCTGTGTTGGGCATTAATCGCCAGTGCAAAACTTCCATTCTTTTCTACTGCTCTAGTACCTGCAATGCCATGTGTCCAGGATGCCATACTGCAAAATGGTAAAGCCTCCACCCTCCTGAGTCCCTGAATAATTAGAAAAGCACAGGTTCCCATTCATCTGTGACGGATGTGTAGTGCAGGGGAGACATTTTCGTCAGGTTCTACCACAGGGAGATTTGGGAGTCATTACTGAGTGATAGTGCAGGATAGTTAGTCCTAACATAGATACATTATCATTAAAAAAAAAAAAGTAAGGTGCCTGGGTGGCTCAGTTGGTTAACTGTCCGACTTTGGATCAGGTCATGATCTCACAGTCTGTGGGTTCGAGCCCCATGTCGGGTTCTGTGCTGACAGTTAGCTCAGAGCCTGGAGCCTGTCTTTGTATTCTATATCTTCCTCTCTCTCCAACCCTCCCCTGCTCATGCTGTCTCTCTCTCTCAAAAATAAATAAAAAACATTAAAAAATAAAAAACCCCACATTTATTCATTGTTGAGAGAGAGAGAAAGAAATATCACAAGTGGGGCAGGGGCAGAGAGTGAGGGAGACACAGAATCCAAAGCAGGCTCCAGGCTCTAAGCTGTCAGCACAGAGCCCGACACAGGGTCTGAACTCACAAACCGCGAGGTCATGACTTGAGCTGAAGTCAGACACTTAACCAAATAAGCCACCCAGGTGCCCCTGCAGTTTATCCTAATATAGAAAATGAAGGTCCAGAAGAGTTAGGTAAGTCAGCCCTCTCCTAGGGCTATGAGAACACAGGTTTAGTAGGGCTCTAATGCTTGTACCTGCTCTACCACTGCATGTCAGCTTCCAAATTAGGTATAGTTCTTGTCACAAAATTGCCCCTCAATGAATGTTTTGTCTATTATTATTATTATTATTATTATTAATAACTTCCATGTTTTTATTACATGTGTTTAACATTTGATTCAAGGTTTTCAAAGATACATATTTTTTTCCTCTCATTTAGTAAGCTTATCAGGTAGGTCTTAGTAAATTTCTCTCTGTTTGCATGTTTCTTCCTCCTGCTAAATAAATAATTATTGATTTTCCAGCATTAGCCAGCACAGTGTTCACTGCTGGCAGTATAGTAGATATTGTCTATGGATTAGATTCAATGACTTGTCTGCACACTTACAATAGGAAGAACTAGAATTTAATCAGAGTTTTTTTTTCTTTTTAAAGAAATGAATCATTTAAAAAATGAGTCCAACATCTGAATGTTTGTATTTTATTTTTGAAAGAGACAAGAGTATGAGTGGGGGAGGGGCAGAAAGAGAGGGAGACAGAATCTGAAGCAGGCTCCAGGCTGTGAGCACAAAGCCTGACGTGGGGCTCAAATTCATGAACCATGTGATCATGACCTGAACCGAAGTCACATGCTTAACCAACTGAACTACCCGAAGTACCCCAGAACTTGTCTGTTTTTTAAATATAGGAGTTTATAGTCTGGTAGAGGGCTAAGAGAGCTACATTAGCATCATTAAATATAGTAGTCAAGGAGGTCAGAAAGGTTGTATAGTGTCCTTATGATTGAATAAAAAACTCCTGTAGGTATTCAAGTATGGAGGGCATGATCACTCCCAGTTTGGGTTACTAGCAAAGTTTTCACGGAGGCTCGCCTGAACTTTATAGAATGGATAGGATTTTGACCGAGGACTGTGAAGTGAAAGGGCATTCCAGTGACGTAAACTTTTGCAAATGCATTTATGGGAAATATTCAGAGTGCAGTTGGCTGTCCTATGGGCTTTGCATTGGAGCAATAAGTGGGTGAGATGGAAGGAAGAGGGTAGGACTGTGGAAAGTCAACACAGGAAGCAACTTCAGGGATTGACCCATTCAGGGAGGCCAAAGGGTTATGATCTCAAGAGTTAACTTCCGTCTGCTGGGCGTGACTGCATTGATGACTCGGAAGCTCACTGGTGCTCAGTGGGAAAGAGCCAAGGGCCAATGGACTGTGAATTACAAGGGCATCTTAGGAAAGTAATGGTGCCAGAATGTCATGCATCTTGCATCTCAAATCCTATCCAGTCACCTTGATTTCAGAGTCAAGGGAACCATGATCTGAGGGGAAAGCAGGGCTCCACTTGTGGCACAACTGGAACTAGAACAAAGACCACCCGATTTCTTCTCTTGTGCTTTTCCCTCCACACTAGGCATCAGATTCTGGAAGACCCTAATGCATTTGAACTACTGTGTAGGTGAGAAGGAGGCTCTGTAAGTTTTTCAGCATGTGGATTGTGCTGAAATGGCAGTGAGAATGTACCATGCAGAGGGACATGTGGAAGGCAGAGGCAGGGAAAGGGTTAGGTGAATTCCAGGGTAGAATAAGGAGTCATGTAATCACACCTGAGTTAGGGTGATGGAAGGGAAAGAGGGTAGAAGAGTGTGACCTTGACGCAGGAGAAAGAATTCTTGTTGTTATTAACAATGCTGACGATGCTGTTCATAAACAGGATCAGATCACTGTTCTAGAAAGTGATGTTGAAAAGAACATTTCCCTCGAGAAAGCCCAGTCTAATCCCATGTTTAAACAATCCTTGGATGTTGTACTCCAGGCTGTAGTGAGCTGTTTCTCTCAGTGCCAAATACTCATATGAAAATTAAAAAAATGAGTCCAACATCTGAATGTTTGGGCTATATGACGCCAAGCGTCCCACACAGCTGATTCAGAGGCACAAGAGGGCATATGGTGCTGACTGCTGGCAGGGCATTTTGTAGATTCCACTAGGACTCTGAAAGTGTGGGTATGGAGAATGCATTACCCAGACAGCACTCATTTGTATTTTTTTGGCAAATCAACTTCACTTGACAAGGGGATGAGACATAGGAGCTACCCTACCTCATTCCAGTAAACTCCTGCTAAGAATAGTAAGTGGTCTATATAATACTGGTCTATATCCTACAGGAAAATACATAATACATAATAGCAAATTACAAGGGCATGGAATGCTCCCTCTATCAGTAATTTTGAAATATTTTCTAAAAAATATCTGTAATTATTAAACCATGACCTTGAGAAAGCTAACATGTGATGGAATAGAAATAAACAGATCCCATGTGACTTTGAAGAAAATCTGTATTTGGGCTTACTCATCTCTAAAATGTTTAAGAGCAAAGTAGGTACTTAAGCAATATAAATTTTCATTCCATTTCATGGATGCAGAATTTGAAACTGGTAAGACAATTCACGTGAACCTCATTTCATTTGGTGAAACTCAAGTTAGCTGGGCCCTGAAACATGAACAGATTTTGCCCAGTGCCACCCAACGAGCAAATAGTGAGGACCAGGTTTGAGTCTCTGCCTTTTGGCTTGAGGTCCAGTGTACTTTTCACTACGCCATAATAATGAACATATTATGTATATTACCATTTCTTCTTAGCAGGCTATAATTTTGGCAGTCCATACTGGGTTTTATTTTCCACTGTGGCTTGTGCAATAGTTACCACCACTGAGTATTTTTAACTGACAGAACAGATTTCTATTGAGAAGCAAATTTATGCATTATCCTGAGAAATGGGTTGAATGTTGTAAAATGAGGCCCCAAGAATAATTTGGGGATCACAGACTATTTTCAACTTGAATCTTGGGGCACTGGTTCATATTAAAGAAACTTGGGTATGACTTTCAAATAAAGAAGCTTTTAGAACTTCTAGATTGTTGACAATAACAAAGCTGTGTCTCCAATTGTTCATTTCTTTTTTTAAACTTTAATTAACTCATTCATTTATTCATTCATCTGTCCCTTAAACATTTGTTGTAGGGCAGGCACAGTGCTAGGAGCTGGAGAATAAGAGGTCTACATAGTCCTCACCCTCAAGGAGCCCACAGTTTGGGTGGAAACAAAGTAAGAATGTGTTATATGATACAGCGTGAGAACAGAGGCAGTGTAGATGCACAGGGTGTTATGAGATGTTGAGGACAGGCATCTGACTGAGACTAAGAAGTAGGGAAGGATTCCCAGAGGATATGCTGCCTGGGCTGGGGTGTAAAACACATTCAGAAGTTATGAGAAATTAGAAGTACATGAGAGGGGTGTATGGGTGGCTCCATTGGTTGGGCCTCCGACTTCAGCCCGGGTCATGATCTCATGGTTCGTGGGTTCGAGCCCCGCGTCAGGCTCTGTGCTGACAGCTCAGAGCCTGGGGCCTGCTTCATATTCTGTGTCTCCCTCTCTCTCTGCCCCTCCCCCTCTCATGCTCTGTTTCTCTCTGTATCAAAAATAAATAAAACATTTTTAAAAATTAAAAAAAAAAGAAGTGCATGAGACATGACGGAGGTCTTCATCAGCAGAAGGGTGGGAAAGCATGGTATACAGAGTGTGTGGCCATAGTGGAGAAGATTAAAAAGATGTCGGTGGGGGACAAATTATGAGAATCCTCAAAGTCCAAATGTTTACTGCTCAATCCACAGAGGAGGTCCTTTGTAAAAATAAATGTTTTTTAAATGTTTTAATGTTTTTTATATTTTTTTGATAGAGAGAAAGACAGAGTAATCAGGGGAGGATCACAGAGAGAGGGAGACACAGAACCCAAAGACAGGCTGCAAGCTCTGGGCTAGCTGTCAGCACAGAGCCTGACACGGGGCCTGAACCCACAAACCATGAGATCATGACTGGAGCTGAAGTTGGACACTTGACTGACTGAACCACCCAGGTGCCCGTAAAATGATTTTTAATGTTTATTTATTTTTGAGAGAAAGGGAGAGGAAAAAAAATATGAGCACAAGCATGGGAGGGGGAGAGAGAGGAGACAGAGGATCTGAAGCAGGTTCTATGCTAACAGCAGAAAGCCTGATGAGGGGCTTGAACTTATAAACATGAGATCATGACCTGACCTGAAGTTTAATACTTAATTGACTGAGCCACCCCGATGTCTCCACATGGGAGGATACTTTTTATACCAAATCCATCCCAGTTATTACTGGTGAAGGTTCATCCAAATGCTGTGATCATGTGTATAAACACCAACACACACACATCCCACAAAACACATCCCATTATGCTGATGTGCTAAGTGAAGATAATAAACAAAGCTGTTTTAAGATTCTAGAAGGAAAACCATAAATGAAGAGGTAAACTGTCTAGCATTGCACTGAAAAACTTCTGCATTTCTGATACAGAACACTGGAGTCCCAGTGAGGAATTCTTTCTAAGTGAACATTCCACATTAGAAATCTTTCATATGAATGACTGTAAAGCTTTAAGTGAGCTGTGAAGTCTGTTAAAATGTGTTTTGATACAGTAATATATATATATGAAAAACTTGTGTTTTTAAAACGGTGGCCAGGCAGAGGGACTAGAAACAA